>NC_050575.1:28459686-28759686 GCF_011100635.1 Trichosurus vulpecula | reverse complement strand
GAATTAACAAATAGAAATATGCATAGTATGATCTTAAATATATGTATATGTGTGTATATGTTCCATAGCCTTCTTTCGTGTGGGAGAGGAGAGGGAGAAAAAAGATAAAAAGTATATAGCAGAAAACAAAAGACAACTTAGAAGGAAGCCAAGAAAAGCTGGGTTGCTTTGAAAACAATGTGTAGGATTTATCACATAAGTTTTTGTTCTGCTGTATATATGAAATGTTCTTTTTTTTTCTTTCCTTGTTATGTATTTAAGTTTAAAATTAATTTCAAAAAATTAATAAAAATGTATATATTCTTATATGGGAAGATGACACATAGGAAGAACATCATTATTAGGACAGTTAGAAGGAGTCTATATAGACAGAGGGTATGGATATGAGTTGATTATGTTGGTATATAATCTCAAAAAAATATATTGGTATATAATCTCAAAAAAAAATCAAGATGTGAGAAAGAAGGCTGCACTGGGAGAAGGAGAAAGGAGAGGTACAACAGGGAAATTTTTCTCACATAAAAGAGGCATGCAAGGAAGAGCTTTTACAGTGGAAGGGGAAATGGGGGAAGGCAATATTTAAACCTCACTTTTATCAGTATTGGTTCAAAGAGAGAAGAGTATATATACAGTTGGGTATAGGAATCTATCTTACCCAATAAGAAAATAGAAGGGAAAAGAATAAGAGAAAGGAGAAGGGCAGGTAATAAAAAAAGGAGGGTAGATTACTGGAAGCAGTGATCAGAAGCAAAACAGAATTTTGAGGAGAGCCAGGACAAAAAGAGAGAGAAAAAACATAAGAAAATGGGATGGAGGGAAATACACAGTTACTGATCATAACTATGATTGTGAATGGGATGAGCACACCCATAAAATGGAAGCAGATAAAAGAATGAATTAGAAACTAGAATTCAACAATATATTGTTCACAAGAGAAACACTTGAAACAGAAAGACACACATAGAGTTCAAATAAGGGACTGGAGAGGGATCTATTATGTTTCAGCTGATGTAAAAAAAAAGGCAGGGGTAGCAAGCATAAGATCAGATGAAGCAAAAGCAAAAAAAGACCTAATTAAAATGGATAAGCAGGAAAACTACATTACAGTAAAAGGTATCATAGACAATAAAGTAATAAAAAAAATTAGAGCAAGTTTCTCTGATAAAGACCTCATGTCTCAAATATATGTGGAATGAAATCATATTTATAAAAACAATTAATAAATGGTCAAAGGATATGAATAGACAGTTTTCAGAAGAAGAAATCCAAGCTATCTATGAAAATCAAAGCTATATATGAAAATAAATGTTCTAAATCACTGTTGATTAGAGAAAGGCAAATTAAAACATCTCTGATGTACCACTCTACACCTATCAGAAATAACAAATGCTGGAGAGGAGGAGGGGAAAATAGGTACATTAATGAACTGTTGGTAGAGTAGTGAGCTGGTCCAACCATTCTGGAGAACAATTTGGAACTATGCCCAAAGGGTTGTATAATTGTGCATATCCTTTGACCCAGCAATACCACTACTAGGTCTGTATCCCGAAGAGATAAAAGGAAAAGGAAAAGGATCTATATGTACAAAATTATTTACAGCAGCTCTTTTTGTGGTGGCAAAGAACTGGAAAATGAGGGAATGCTCATCAATTGGGGAATGGCTAGAAAAGCTGTGGCATACAATAGTGATGACTAGGGAAATGGTCTCAGAAAAAAACATGACAAAACTGATGCAAACTGAAGTGAGAAGAATGGGGAGATCCCTGGGCACAGTAATGGCAGTGTTGTAACAATGACCAACTGTGAAAGATTTGGCTACTTTGATCAGTACAAGGATGCAAGATAATTCCAAAGAACTTGTGATTTTAAAAAAAATTCTATTCACCTCCAAAGAAAGAACTGATGAACTCTTGTGCAAAGTGAAGTAAAATTTTCTCACTTTCTTTATTTTTCTTGCTTTTTAAAAAATGGCTAATATGGAAATGTTTTGCAGGATTTCATATGCATAAGTGATGTCATATATCTTGCCTTCTTGGTGAATGGTGGTAGGGAGAGAGAGTATTTGGAACTCAAAATTTAAAAAGAAAAGAATGTTAAAGTAAATAATACATCTTTAAAAAAATTTTAATAAAATATACTCCCCCCCAAAAATAAAATAAAGACCCCCAGCACTCTCCTGTCAATGACCTCACTAACAGGGGAAGTAGAGTCAGGGAAGGCTTCATGGAAGAGGTAAAACTGGAATTAGACCTTGAAGGATGAGTAGATTTCAGCTAGGTAGAAGAGCCTCAGTGTCCTCATCTGTAAAAATGAGGAAGTTGGGCTAAGTTCCCTTGCAATATTTAATCTACTCCTATGGTCCCTGACTTCTGGAAGTTCACAGAGCAATAAGGAACAGAGGACAGAACAATGGAGCTTTCCCTGGGAAACTTCCCAACCAGTCACGGGCTGCCTATTCCTTAGGGTTGTCTGCTCCAGGTCCCCGGGGCATGGGGGGAAGGAGAGACAGAAAGAGCTAGAAAAGGAATGGCTTCTCCCACATTCATCCTCCTACTCCCTCCCAGAATTAAATCCTGCCTTAGCTTCAACATTGTCTCATTCATGAATCTTTTCCTGATTCCCTCTTTACACGCACACTCACACACATACATGCAAACACAGCCTTGGAACTCCCACAACACTTGTTTTTCACATCTTTGGTGCATCTATTATGTTTTATTTTAGAGTCTAGTTATCTGTGTATGTTTCATATTTTTCCCCTCAACTACAGGTTTCATGAGGGCAGTGATCTGTCTTGTCTAACCGTTATATCTCTCCAAGAGGAAGCATAGTCTTGCACACAGTCTGTGTTGAATAGCACTTAGTTAAATTCCGTGAAGGAAAATCCCATTAGTGAAAGGATTTGGACATGAAAAAGAAAATATTGTAAAAATGTAAGCCTTGCTATTTGTATTTAAATAATCAGCTGAATCCATGCTCTCTTATTGGGAGTTCCCTTTGACAAACCAGATAGAAATCCATGCAGCCTGCCCATCCAGAGTGACTCTTACAATACTCTCTTTTCCCAAGATTTCTCTGCCCTAGGGGCCTCCAGCCAACAGTGCTGCTGGGAGCTCTTCCATAAGTTCTCCAGACATTTCAAGACTAGCAGTGGAACCTTCTGGATGTCATGTGACATGTGACCAGATCACTATATCTCCAGTGATGCAACTCCTCTTTGGAGTTCCTCATTGGTTTATTGGTGCAGTCTGCCCTCACCCACCATGAACCTCTCTCCATTGACCTCTGTATGATGCATAACTTTATTACATTATTATTGTTTTACTTTTTATTTGTTTATTATGGTCAAAGCCCTCCACAATATGGCACTATTCTCCTTTTCTGACTCTATAACACACACACACACACACACACACAGAGTCACACACACACTCCCTACATAGCATGATCCACCCAGATAAGACTAGGTTCTGCCTCTCAGTCATGCCCTATGCCTTGACAGTCTCTGCCTGTTAAAGTCTTATCCATTCTTCAAAGCTCAACTCAAATGCCACCCCCTCCATGAGGCCATTTCTGATTTTCCCAAATCAAAACCAACGTGTCCCTCCTCCAGAACAATATGGTAACATCTCTCTTGAGGCACTTTCACTTTCTGCCTGGTATTAAATAAAGCACTTTGTTTGTCTTATCCGCCCTACCAGAACTCTGGGAAGGCAAGGATCCTCTCCCATTTTTCTTTGTCTCCCATCTAGGATCTCCCTCAACAAACAAGGAATATTTGTTTGTTGAACGAATGCTGTCTTTTTTTTTCTTCTCTTCCCTTAGAGATTTATATTGCTCTTGAATTCACCTGAATAAACATGTTGGGGCAGATGAAGGCTGGAACCCACAATATGATTTGCTTCAGGCCCCACCTTGCTCACTAGAAAGAGCCCAGCTAACACCCCTGAATCACTGTCTGCCCTAAGGTAAATCACTTGTCTTCTTTTGCCTCAGTTTCCTAATCTGTAAACAGGGTTAATAACACTTACCCTGCCATCTTCTTAGGGGGCACTTTGAGGATAAAATGAGATAACGTGAAAAAGACACTGAAAGTGCAAAATACTAACACAGAATCAGTCATAAAAATAATCCATCAGTGCTGAAACCCCTTTACTTCACAGATAAGGAAAATGCAGCCTAGAGGTAGGAAGTGACTTGCCAAGACCATACAGTCCATGAGTGACAGAGACAAGGCTAAAGCTCAATTCTACCAACCTACTATATTATGGGAGGGATTGTTATTAACTTCCCATAAGGTTCATGAAAAAAGTGAGCAGATAGCATGATAGACCAATAAAAGGCCTCCCCTCAGGAGCATTTTGCCTACCCAGGCAGTCTGGTGATAAAGTCACCTTTTACACCAGTAGTAGTACTAAGGATATTCTGAAAGATCTATAGGTCTGTCATACCAAGAAACCCCCAAAATACTAATTAAGCCAAGAAAAATCTTCCATACTAGCTGGGCCCATAGACACTATCATTATCATAGTCATCATCATCATAGCTAATATTTACCTGGTGCTTCAAATTTCTAAAAGCACTTTGGATACAGTATCTCACCATCATTGTCTGACCTTAAGTAGAAATAGTCATCATAATAGTGCACATTTACAGAGAGTCAAGGCAACAAGCATTTATTAGATATCTACTGTGTACAAGGCACTGTGCTCAGTGCTGGAAATATAAATACAAGCAGAAAAAAAGCTAGTCCCTGCCCTCAAGGTACTTACGTTCTAATACGGTGAAGAGAATACATAAAAGGAAGCTGAAAAATCAAGAAACAGGGGAAGAGAATAAGGAGGAAGAAGAATTATCTTCCCTGTGATATGGAAAAGAAAGTATGAAAAATCAAGAATACATCTTGGAAAGGAATGAAGAAATGGCTGGCCTGGGCAACCTTCTTAAACTGGAGGTTCTGAGAGGAACCAGCTAATCAGAAGCTGCTACGGGAGCAAGGGATGCTTCCAGTGCAGGAAATCCAGGGGTAGAGTGAACTTCCAGGGTAAAGAGGTTTCTATGACAAGGTAGAGAAAGTCCAGAGAAGTAAGGTGCAGCCTTTAAGGTATTTAATGCAATCATTAGGCACCTACTACATGCCAGGCACAGTGCTAAGCACTGGGTATAAGACGATCCCTGCCCTCAAGGAGTTTACAATCTAATGAGAAGACAATACACAAAAAGAGGCAGGAAAGGGAGAGGAGAAGAGAAGCTGGGGAGACTAGGGAGTACCTGGCTCAGGGGCATCTTTTTCCTTGGAGTTGAAGGCACAGCAGCAGATGTAGTGTGGAATGATCTGAAAAGTCCAGTCTCTGCCCTCTATAAAGGGAGGCATTGGAAAGAGTTTGGTGCTCCACCCTCTAAGCCTCCAATCAAAGGGGAGAGAATGTTGAGGGAGGTCTTATCAGCCAAGGCTTGAGTTAGCAGCATGGTGATGAGACTAGAGGTGATGCCCTTGACCTGGAAGGATCGACTTGTTCAGTGGAGTCCAAAGCAGACAGAGAAGCAGACACCCAGTGGAATATATATCCCTCATAAGATAGAGCTTTAAGCTCTCACAATAACAAGGCACTAACAATATCTCTCTTTTACAGATAAGGAAACTGAGGCTGAGAAAAGTAAAGTGATTGGACCAAGGACCACACAACTATTAAGGCAGGGAATACTCCATCAAAAGCTTCAAGTTCCTTCTGCTCCCTGAACTAGCACGCACCCTGCACACTCTCCTTTCTACTTAGGATCCCTGGAGAGGAGGAACTGGCAGAAAGAACACTAAACATATAAGTCCTCTGTCCTGGCAAAAAGCCTCTAGAGTAAGAGCTCTTAACATTTTTGGTAACGTAGACCCCTTTGGCAGTATAGTAAACACAATGAACTCTTTCTCAGAATAATGTATTTAAATGCATAAAATAAATAACAAGATTCAAAGTAAACTAATTCTATTGAAATATTGTCATCAAAATATTTTTAAAAATCAAAACGAGGTCACAGAACTCAGGTTAAAAACTCCTGCTTTAAAAGATGAAGACAGAGACTGGATTAATAGAGGACACAGGGAATCTCTATTCACTAACTCTGGACCCTCTGAGCCCACCAGAGCCATACCCAAAGAACACACAAGGCAGCTTTCCTTCCTGCCAAAAGGAAAAAAAGAAAAAACAACCAGAATGAATAATGAATAAACACCACTTTGTGTTCTGAGGCTGGTTTAAACACTCTTCTTGGGCCATCACCTCTTCTCACAATATTACCCACCCCACCCCCAAAGACACACATGTAGGCTGTTCAAGTTAATCCAAGGTCTAAACTCTGAGGCTAGATGGTAGTTAAGTAAGTGTCAGCACAAATACCATGGAATCAAGCTTTATAGAGGATGGATCTATGTCTAAACTTAAGTAACTTTTCACTAAGACTAAAATCCCCCAGTGGCCCTCCTTTGGCAGAAAGGTACCCAGTAGGTATCTTAAAAGTCATTCAATAGGATGTGACTTAACAAAGCAAATAAATAGCCAACCACGTGCTCACATAAAAAAAATTATTCAAAAGAGCTTCAGAAAAAGGGGAAGGACTCCATGAATATTTCATAGGCTGCTCTCTACTTTCATTAGGGTTTCTCGATTGTAATGAAACACATCTCAAAATTTCCAACTCAGAAGTAATGGGCAACCTTCCCTTAGCAAATGAAGCTTCCCCTGTGTGGCACACACAAGTGCAATTATTTTAAAAGCTACAAAGAATTAGCTTGTATATTGCAGCCAGCTCTAAAAAGTGTATGTGTGTGTCCTACAGGTGTGCATTATTCAAGGGTCTGGGGCTTATGCACAGAAGCTGTTGAGGGTGCCTAAGAAATACTCCCCCGACTGCATGCAACACACAAAGAGCATCCCCAACAGACCTATGCTGACAGAAACAGAAAATGTCAAAGCTGGGAGGAGCTCAGTGAACATTTTAGTCTATCTGACTAAGGAAACAGAACCACATATGGGAAGAATCATAGATCTACAAGCTGGAATGGGCCATCTAGTCTAATTCCCCTCATTTTACAGATGAAGAAACTGAGGTCCAATGAACTTAAATGACATGCCTGTCATGCAGGTAGTAAGCATTTGAGGTGGGACCAAACTCAGATCCTCTGAAGCCAGAGCTGGGCCTCTTTCCACCCTACCACATGGCAGACTTGCCCAGAGATTGAGTTAGTGACAGATGAAGAACTAAAACTTGGGGTTCATAATTACCTGGAGACACTCCCCTGGAGATGTTATGTGTTTGGTAGAGGGAATTTCTGCAATTTGCAGCTTCTGATTGGATAGGTTTACTCTGGTTTCCTGGAAGCGCTCCTATTAGTACTGGCATGGAGACCCGGACTTCCCAAAATAATAGTTGCAGCTAATGCCTTAATTAAGGACTAATGTGCAAAGAAGTCATACTCATCCATTCATTCACTCAACCATTCAACATTTACTGAGTGCCTGTATTCCTAGCTCCATGTCACTACAGGAGACACAAAAGAATGTAAGATCCAGGACAAAGCAAAAAGAGCACCAGCCCTGGACTTAGGTTGGAATTGCACCTTGAATACTTAGTCCCTTGTGTGAGCTTGGACAGAACACTTAACCTTCCTCGTTGTTTCCTCATCTATAAAACGGGAGAACTCTCAGTTTCCTTCCAGCTCTTGCTCTATGATATCATGATCCTAGTTCCCTTCCCCCACTCCTGACAATCTACTTGGGTAGAAGTGACTCATACACATGCAGCAACTGGAGAATAAGATGAGACAGTATATGACTAGGTACTGAAGTGAGTCCTTTTGATGGTAAGTGCTTGAGGAGTTCAGAAGGGTCTAAGAGGAGTGTAAGCTGAGACAGTCAAGAAGAGCTTACAGATTCATAGAATACCAGAGCAAGGAGAGATCTTAGAAACTATCTAGGCCAACTCTTTCATTGTAGAGTGAGGGCATTTGAAGCTCAGAGAAGTGATGATTTATCCAGCCGTGTAGTTACTGTAGCATCCCCTCCAGCACCACAACCTAATTCGCCTTCTCACTGGTAGATTGAGTTCCCAGAGGACAATGACCACTGTTCCCCCCAGGATTCTAGGGGTAACCTTGAGAGGTTGAGGTTACTAGTATCATAGCTCCTGAGGCCCAATTGATGTGTTCTCTATCATCAATCAATTAACTAAATCCCATTAGCTTTTAGAAATGGGATTTACTAAAAAGCTCCTGAGAAGCTATAGGACATTGTAAATAAAAAATCTTAAAAACCTAGCTTTGAAAGATTTAAGAATTCTGATCAATGCAATGACAAACCAAGATTCCAGAGGAATCATAATGAAACATGAGTTCCTTCCATGTCCACACAGAGCAGTGAAGGACTCAGGATAGACTCAGATTGAAATGTATTTTTTTGAACACGTCCAGTGCAATAATTAGCTTTGCTTGACTATGCGTAGGAACACGTGTGGCAAAAGGGCACTTCCCCATGCCTGGTCTAAGAAGTCTGTTTTCCTTTTAATGGAATACTTTTAGGCATAGCTTTCTGTTGGGCTGTGAATGTCAGTACCTTTCTAGAGGCCACAGCAGCTCTTAAGGGTTGCAGATGTTTCCTCTATAAAGGAAACCTACCACTCTGTGGCCATTTCTATTTCTATTCCTTTCAATGGACTGTGGCGTTGATTCCAGTTGCCACTGGTACCTTCGAAGGCTCTTATGGATCTCCCAAAATTTCAATGTCTCCACCCAGACAATTCCATCTCTGGAAATGTATGCCCCTTAAAAATGGGAAAGAAGACACACAAAAGAAACAAAGGCATTATGTGCTCACAGACATATAGTGGCCAGATGGAAACTTCTGCTTTCCCATCTGACAGCTCAAAGCGGTACTTTTCTCAATTGTCACCAGGAAAGAAAAGAGACTAAGGTGATCCCTTCTGGATTTGAATTTGATTCTGGGTCAGTCTTTCCTTGAGTCATCATCAGTCTTTCTGGTTCCTCAGAAAAATATTTTGTCTTCCTACTGTACCAACCCCTTAGTCACACATAGCTTGAAAGAGACTTCTTTCTCCCGGCTTTCCATGAAGTCACTTAAATGAACCCAGCAGAAAAATATCTGCATGTGCTTAGTTCCTCTACTCCTATTGCAGGAGGATCATAGAATTCAAAGCTAGAAGAGACTTCAGAGATCTAGTCAAAGTGACTAAATTTGACAGATGTGTAAACTGAGGCTTATTGAGAAGTGATACCCTAGGTCAGGAAGAAAGTTGGTGTCAGAGCCTGGATTAAAACTAACCAGACTGCACTCTTGGCCCACTGTTCTCTGGACTGTACCACAGTGTCTCCATTGTGTCTACAATGGAGCAAACGCTTGGTCTGCTTACACCTTCCCCAAGAAATAATCTGGCTAATTAACAATGTTTGTAAGTATAGATTGTGATCTATCTCTCTCTGCCTCCCCCAGAGGACACAATACCCTCTACTTCTCTGGATTCAGTCCTGATGACAGACTGTGTATGTTGTCTTCTTCTATCAGAATGTAAACTCCTTGAATGCAGATATTGATTCTCTTGCTTTCTTCATACCCGAGGCTAGGCACAATGCCTAGCACATAGTAAATGCTCAGTAAATTACATTCATTCATGGATTGACCCAGGAGTGTCCAGGTTCCTGTGGACTCTCAGACAACTGAGGCATGGCCAGAAACCTGTGGATACCTATATCAGAAGGTAAGGGCTTAAGTAAGATGGTTTCACCTAGGTGACATAACAGCAAATGATTTAAATAAATGTCTCCTGGGGGAATGAGAAGTCTTCAGCTCTGCTCAAAGCAAATGGAGATTGACCTCAACTGCAGGAGAAGAGCCTCAAGTTAGATAAGACAAAGGATTGTCTGATGGCAAAATCTCCAACCCTGAAGACTTCAAGAATAGGAGAGACACTTACCCCTCTTGGCTGATGGGTACAACTTCATCTGAAAGGAAAATGATTGCCTAGGTCACTTCTAAAATGTTTCTAAGAGACTTGTTGTATGAGGAAGGTGCTTTATAAATCCTCTAGCACCATGTTAACGTGAGTTGCTATCCCATGATGTCAGAAAGTCATGGGTACTGACGAACCATTGAAAGTTGGTTTATGGTCTTAGTATTCCTTCTCAGGATTAGAGAGGGGTGTGAGAGTGTGTGTGTCTGTGTGTGTGTGCGCGCTCGCGAGAGAGAGAGAGAGAGAGAGAGAGAGAGAGAGAGAGAGAAACAGAGAGAGAGACAGAACAGAGACAGAGAGACAGAGATAGAGACAGAAAGATGGAGACAGTAGATAAGATAACAACCCCTACAGGAACAGGACAGCTCTTTTCCCCTTTCATAGGAATGAAATAGCGGTGGGGAAGAGGGGACAGGAACCCCAAGGGGGCAAACCTGAGAGGAACAAGAGAACTTCTGCACTCCCAATCAATTAGGACAGAACCAGTAGAATCAAAGCCCTTGGACAAAGGATAAGTCTTTCATAAAGTGCCATGGAGATAGCTGCAATTCACCTGTCAGAAGAGGAGTCAGCCTGCCCTGTCCCTTAATGTTCCTGTAGTAGAAGCCCAGTTTCCCCAACAGAACACCATGTCTGGGGCTTAGGGGGATGGCTGGGTGTAATAGAGACAAAATAGAGAGATAGTTCAAATATCTTGCTCTGTGAACACAAACAGTTCTGAAAGTAAAGGAAATTCCTATTCAATACAATACCATCTTTTCCCCAAGTCCTATTCAAGTTTCGTTCACTTTTTTCAGGTCACCTTCCCCACCTTTGTTTCCTCCAAAGAGTCTGTCATACAACCTCTTTCCACACCCTGAATGGGGAAATTACACCAACCACCTTCCCCACCCAAAGGCTGCTA
This sequence comes from Trichosurus vulpecula, assembly GCF_011100635.1. Taxonomy (NCBI): domain Eukaryota; kingdom Metazoa; phylum Chordata; class Mammalia; order Diprotodontia; family Phalangeridae; genus Trichosurus; species Trichosurus vulpecula. The sequence continues at coordinate 28,748,771 of NC_050575.1, read as the reverse complement.
CAGCCTCACTCCCCAGGCTGAATCAGACAGGAAGAGTTGATAAACAAGTGGGGGGGGGGGGGAGTGCAGAGAGAAACATTGCACTGTAACAAAATCGTTTTGGCAGAAAGACTTCATCCATGGAAGAAACATGCTAGCAGCAATTGAAGTGGATAAAAGTGGTGGATATTTGGCTCTAATGAACATCTATTAAGTGTCTGTTATGTACCAGGCACTGGGAAGATACAAAGATGAAAAATTAACACAGAGACCAGGCAAGATGTTGGAGTAGGAGGAAGCACTACAGCCCATCTCTGCCTCCACCACCACCATCATCAAATAATCCATCAAAAACCTATAAAAAACCCACAGACCTAATCCTGATCAGGAAATCCAAGTAAAATCATAACCAGTCATTTTTTCCACCCCAGGTAATCACAGAGAGGCAGAGAGAGGTCTCTGGACAAAGGAGACAGAATCTAGGGAGGAGAAGGGAGGGGAAAGGAAAGAAGAGGAAGGAGAGAAAGGATGGGGAAAAATAGAAGGGAGGGAAAAGAATGGAGGAGGGGGAAAGTGTGAAAGTAGGAAGGAAGGAGGAAAAAAGGAGGCAAAAATATAATAGAACAAGATTTAAAAGGGTTTTCACAAACAAGACCAAGAAAGCTAAAATTAGAAGGGGAAAATAACTGGGAAAAATTTGGCAGCAAAAGGGTCTTATTTCCAAGATATATAAATAACTGATTCAAATTAATGAGAATAAGGGACAATCCTGAATTGATAAATGGTCAAAGTATATGAACAGTCAGTTTTCAAAGGAAGAAATCTATGCTATCAATAGCTATATCAAAAAATGCTCCAAGTCATTAATAATTAGACAAATGCAAATTAAAATAACTCTGAAATTTCACCTCATACCCATCAAATTAGCAAAACTGACCAAAAAGGGAGATGACAAATGTTGGAGCAGCCATGGGAAAACTGGAAGATTAATGGATTGTTAATGGACTTGTGAACCAGACCAGTCAGTCTAGAAAGCAATTTGGAACTACACACAAAAGTTATTAAACTATGCATATACCCTTTGACCCAGCAATGCCACTACTAGGCTAATTCTTCAGTGATATAAAAGAAAGATACATATATGATCCCTTATGTACAAAAAGTTTCTAACAGCTCCTTTTATGGTAGCAAAGAACTGGAAGCTAAAGAGTTGCCCACCAATTGGAGAACGGCTGAACTTAAAATATAAGAATATAGCAGAATGCTATATGATGAAGGGAGTAGTTTCAGTTAAGCCAGGGAAGACTTGTATGAATTGATTCAGAGTGAAGTGAGCAGAACCAGGAGAACAATATGTACTATAGCAACACATTATAAATAAAATTTTTAAAACCTAGCTTTGTAAGATTTAAGAACTCTGGTCAAAGCAATGACAAACCAAGATTCCCAAGGAATCATAATGAAACATGGATTCTTCCCTTGTCCAGACAGAGAAGTGAAGGATTCAGGATAGACTCAGATTGAAACATTTTTTGAACGTGGCCAGTGCAGTAATTAGTTTTGCTTGACTATGCATATTTATTATAAGACTTTTCTTTTCTTTTTTTTCAATTCAAGGGTTATGGGAAGGAGAGGAAAAAATGTTTATTAATTGGAAAAAAATCAACAAATTCAAAAGTCCCAAATTTTATAAAAAGAGTTATTCTTTTAAAGTTGCCCACATAAGGATTATTTGTTAATAGAAAAAAACTGGACACAAACTAAATGGCCAACAATAGAATGGTTAAAGATCATGGTGGCACCTTCTGCTGTCTATCCATGTGGTGCTGCTGACTGACACTGGAGAAATTCAAAAAATGGTGTTGATTGGGTCCACTAAAAGTTTATGTTACATAATCTCAACAGGGCACTCGCTGAAGCAAGGCAATCTTTTTACACAACCCTAATTAATTCGCCATGCCATTCACCACAGTGACTTTTCCAAACTTTTTTTTCAGCCCTCTTCAAACTTCCCATGGCTCCTCCTCCCCTAATCCTCAGAGCTGAGAACCTTGCCTCATAATTCACTGAAAAAAAAGGGAGCTCATTTCCTCTTCTCTTTTGTTCATATCATATCATTCAGACACACCTTCTTTCATTATCTCCTCCTTCATCCCTCTCACTTAGAGAGATGACCTTTCTCCTTGCCAAGGCAAATCCCTCTACATGCACAAGTGATTACATTTCATCCTATTTTCTGCAGCAGATTTCTTCCTCTATCATGCTTACTGTCTCACTAGTTTTCAATGGCTCCCTGTACTGGCTGCTTCCTTATTGCCTAGAAAAGTGCCTACATATTCCACCATCCTCAAAAAGAAAAGAAAAAGAAAAAATCCTCATTTGATCTGTCCTTCTCTGTTACCTATTGTCTTATATCTCTCTTCCCTTTTGTACATACTCTGTCAATAAACTGAATTTATCGAATTCCAATGGCTCCCCATATCCTCCACTATAAAATACAAAGTTCCTTGTTTGGCTTTTAAAGCCTTTCATAATATGGTCCCTTCTTACCTTTTTCAGTCTTCTTACACCTTATTCCTGGCTGGCCTCCAATTCTGGAACTCTCTTCTTCCTCATCTCTGCCTCCTAACTTCCCTGGCTTCCTTCAGATCTCAGCCAAAGTCCCACCTTCTACAAGAAACCTTTTCCAGTTCTCCTTAATCTTGGTGCCCTTCATCTGAGATTACTACCAATTTATCCTGTAGATATCTTGCTTGTACATAGTTATTTGCATGTTGTCTCCACTAGATTGTGAGCTCCTGGACAGCAGGGACTCTTTTACCTTTCTTTGTATCCCCAGCATTTAGCAGTGTCTGGTACACAGTAGACACTTAATGTTTATTAACCTGGAAAAGTGGCCTCATAACCCTTATCAAAGGGAGAAGTCATCTGTGACTTTTTTTTTGCCTTAAATCACATTCATTTCCTAATATATCCCTCCCCCTCCCCCACCCAAGGAGCCAATGATGTAGCAACAATCTTAGACAGATTTTTTTAAAGCTATTCATGAAAATCACTTCAGTTCACCAATAATGCCTGACAATGCAGTCCATACCAGCAGTCAGTCACCCAACCACATCTGCAAAAAAGAGGGGGAAATACATTTTCTTCAACCTTCTCCAGGGCCAAGTTTGTTTATAATAATTACATAGTATTCAGTTGGGAGGGGGTGTTTTTTCCATTTGCATTCTAGTCCTTTTATATAACGTTTTTCTGGTTTTGCTTACTTCAACCTGGATCAGTCCATTTAAGTCTTCCCTTGCTTCTCTGAAATCTTCATAGTCCTCAGCAATACTCCATTTATTCATCTTAATTAAATATTCTGGGTGGAGAAGAACCCCAACAGAAAGAGCCTATGGGTGTTCCACGAAAATTCACATCTCTGAAAAATTATCCAACCTCCCACAAGTTAGTGCCTGGATTTTCCAACTTGCTTTTTCTTCCCTGGGAAATCGGCTATGGAAAAGCCGGTGCCCCCTGCCTTTGAAGCTATTTAGATTTCCTGCTCAAGATAGCTAGGATTAAAGCTCTCACGCTGCTGTCACTACCAGCAGCAGGATGGGGGGGGGGGGGGGAGAGCAGGGAATGCAAACTGCTCACTTGCGCTCGAACACTAAATCGCCTTCACAGGCTGATTATTAAGTGACTCCTCAGTTCGCATTTTTGCCTAATGATACCTTACCACAAATACCATCTGCTCAGCATTTTGTGAAGAGTTAACCTTAATAGATTAAAACCATCTCCTGCTCTAGGGCTTCAGGAGCCTCAATCTTCTTCCAAATGGCGTACCCCCCCACCTCAGTTTGATGTAAAACAGTCAAAACAGGAGGGAATTCTATTTGCACACATTAAACAGAAAACTGAGTGAGGGTGAGGAGGGGCAGGTGGTGCACAATAAGAGAATTATAGGTATTATTTCACCAGAGATGGGTGGGTGGGGTGGATTTTTTTTTTTTTTTTTGCGCTGGACTAGCGGAGACTGATGGGAAATAATTTCCCCTGCCACTAAACTGGCACTGTCCTTGATTTGGGCCATGTTGTTTGTTCCTCCCTATTCGAAGTCCTAGTAGTCCATCACTAAGGGTCCACCAGATCTCTAGGGATTTTCTACGCAAAATTGGCCCCTGGGGTGGAGCGGGATTTGGGAAGATGAGGAAGGTACCTCTTACTAGTAACTCTTACTGCAGGCGAGTGGGGGTAGAGGAGTCAGGAGGCAGGCCCTTGGGAGTTGTGGTTTCCACAAAAGGAGTTGCTCCACCTGAAGATCCCCAGTTTGTTGTTTGGGGGAACCGTGGACTTTAGGAAATTAGTACAAGCAGTGAGGAAAAGTAAACTGTCCCAGGACAGCGGTGATGTTGGGAAACTTGCACCTCTACGAGACTGGAAAGGGACGCAAGCTGAGCGGGGAGACGGGAAGGTCATGTCTGGCCTTCGGAGGCAGGAAGGGAAGGGGGTCTCAATGGTGACTGCCTCTTGTCTGAATGCTAGGAGTCAGTCGGAGGGAGTGTGTGGCAGGGCATTGTGGCTGGGGCGAAGGGGGGAGGGGCGTTGTTTGCTGCACCCTCTCGAGAAGTCCCAGAACCAGGACGAAGCTCAGCCTGGGAGTGGGAGAGGAGGGGGATCCGGAAGCTCAGACACTGCACCTGCCGGGATTGGAAAGAGCTGGGCCAAAACCTGAGGAGGAGGAAGAGGAGGAGGAGGAGGAGGAGGAAGGGGGGAGGGGCGAGCTGTTGGTCTCCCCCCTCTTTCCCTGTGTGGAGATAAGATTGGCACTGGGAGCTGAAAAGTCGGGGAGCTAAGGAGGTGACAGCGACGACTGGTGCTTCCCTTGCCTCCACCCCGCCCCCAACCAGCTGTCTGCAGGCGCCGAGATAATAACACCTCATGAAACATTGATTTCGGGCCCAGCCTTCCCGCGCTCTGTAATTTCTCCGCACCTTGTATTGCAGCTGCCGTGCTGAGATCCCCGCCGCGGGCTCAAAGGAAAGCACTCGGCCCAGCCTGGCCAGTCTCGGAGCCCCCTCTCCAGCTTTGCCAGTCCTTTACCCCTCCAGGTGCCCTAGGCCCGCGGCTCCTACAGTACCCCCCGCCTCTCAGTGTCAGGTGGGAATCACCGTGGAGGTTGTGGGGAAGCGCTCCGGCATGCAATCCGGGAGCTGGGGGCCTTGGGTTTTCTTCTGGCTGCTCCGAAGTCCAGGTTCTGTGCCTCCCGCTCCAGGCTGAGTTTTCTCTGAGTTTAGAGAGAAAGGGGCATCATCTAGAGAGGAATCTGAGGGGAAACATCTTTCAGTCCTGCGAGCCCTGAGGCTCCTCTAGGGCTCACCAAAGGAAGGGGGTAAATGCAGGAAGGCATGGCGCCCAACGACAGAGGGAAAGGGTGGAGAGGGGGATGCTAAAAAGGTCGTTTGTTCATTGATTTGGTGGATACAGGAAGTAACTGAATTCATTTACACTCGACTGAATTCAACACAACTCGATTTCCACAGTTGGGTGGAGAGAAGAGGGAAACTTGTGAAATTGTGAAATGCTCATTTAAGCCTAACAACCCTGAGAGATAATTATCAATGTCGTCATCTTGCAGATAAGGAAACTAAGAGGTAACTGTCACCAATTGTCACACAGCTTGCAAATTTCAAGGGCAGAATTCAAACCCACATCTTCCTGACTCCAAGTTCAGCATTCTAAGCACTATACTATTGCTGCCAGGTTTTTTTTTAACTTTTATATTTGGTATGTGTGTTTGTGAGTATATATGTTTTATAATGTGTTATGTGGCTGTGTTTAAATATGGTCTGTGGTGTGTAGTTGCTTGAGAGGGTCTATGACAAAAGTGTCAGTGTTGCCTGGGTGATTTAAGTATGTGTCCTGTATATGGAGAATGTTTATTTGTGGGCGGTATGTGTAATCTGAGGGGTGAGGGAGGTGCATTTGTGTGAAAGGTGGTGTGGGGTATACAAACCCATGAGAGAAGTGATTGTAATTGTGTATATGTGATCTGGTCATGTATTTGAGTGATGGTGTGGATGTAACAGTGTGTAGTTGATTGTGTGCTTGTGTAGAGTGTATATGTGATGTAAATAGTCTACGAAGTATGCAATTCTTAATCGTCCTTGATCTGTAAGGTATGCTTTGAGATGGGAGCCAGCTTCAGTCTCTGAATTTTTCTTGGTGGAGGAGCTAGAGGAGTACAGATGCCCATGAGGAAAAAAGCTAAAGAAATGAAGGTTGCAGACCCAGGACCCACGGAAGGTACAGACTGTCGTTCTGTAACTCCCCTTTCCCAGCAAGTCCTTACAATATTTTGGATCCTTCAGTCAAATGCTGGTATGGTGAAAAGAGCTCTTGACTCTGAGTCAGAAAGACCAAGGTTCCACTCCCACCCCTGTCACTCAGAGACTGATCAGGGTGACTCATTTAACTTCGATGGGTCTCAGTGTTCTCGTCTGCAAAATGTGAATGATACATTACCCACCTCACAAAGCTCTTACGAGAAACAAGGTATCTGTCAAGTTGTGCGAAAACCTTAAAGCACTAAATTAATGTAAGTTATTATTACTACTGATCTGTGCTGGGATTTGGGGCTGGAGGGGAATAAAGAGCAAGTCCCTGTTTCTCATTCTAGTAGGAGGGTCAAGGATTCATCGAATCACCGAATGAATTGTTTGCATGTTAAAGTTACCGTAGAAAGAATTAAATTTAATCCAACCCGTTTCATCTTACAGATATGGCTTGCAGCGTGAAGTGACCATTACAAGGAACACAGAAAGGAGTCAACAGCAAAACTAGGACTTGAACTCAGGTCTTTTGATTTCCAATGCTCTACACCACCTTCATCCCCTCTCTCCCAGCAATCTTGTCAGCGCCTGGACCCAAAGCGACACAAGCACAATCAGAGCCCACAGCCGGTCAGAGCCGCCCCGCAGGGCGCGCCTATCCCAAGCAGGTTTGACTGGCAGCCTGTGCTTGTTGCTTCCTCTCTGACTGAGCAGCAGGGTCCAGGACCGACATCAGGAGGAAGACTCCAAGACCATCTACCCTCTGAACCCGAAGCTTCAACCCCGGAGGGTCTATGTGCCCTCCTAGAATACCACCCCTCAAAAAATACACACAACCTGCAGAGTTTGGAGCTTAGAATTGGACTGACAATCTTCTCCTGGGCCCCAACACACACACACACACACACACACACACACACACACACACACACACACACACACGCAAACACACACACACACGAGTCCCCACAGCAACTTAGCCCTCTTAGAGTGGCTGCTAAATCGTTGTTCCCCTCCTTCATACCCCAGCTCGGTCTGTCCGCTGTGACTCTCAAGTTTAGGGTTCCCTCTGTGCCCCAGACCCCCCAGCTCTTGAGCCCCCTCTCTCCGCCCTCCGGGCCGCAGCCTCGAGCGTCTCCGCCCTGAGTCCCTGCCCCGCCCCGTCCCCCGCCCTCCTCGTGGGCTCCAAGCAACAGGAGGAGCGAGCCCGGGTCGAGGCTACCCTGGAGCTGTGGGCTCTAAGCTTTGAGTTTGCGGCCGCCAACCCCTGAGTCCACAGTGACCAGCACCAAGGTGGGTAAGAACACAGTTTTGGGGAGCCAGGAAAGGGAGGTTGAAGGGACGGGACCGGGAGAGAGTGAACAAATGGTAGGGAGCGGAGAGAGATGTTGCTTGGGAAGAGGCTAGGGGACTCCTCACCCGCGGTGGCCCAGGCTGTTCCCCTTTAGGCTACTGAGCCCCTGAGAGCGCTCCACTCTGGGTAACCCTAATTGCCCGCTCCAGAACCTGGCCGCTTCCTGCTAATATTGCCCCTTCCTCAGTCCCTGCTTTTGCCAACCGGGGCCTCCTGGCACCCAAGCCCGAGTTTAGGGCCCTGACCGGCCTGATACCAGGGCTGATCAGAACTCTCTGCCAGCCGAGAAAGGAGCTTTAACTGTTTAAAGACCGCCCTCCGGAGAAAGAAGCAGAACTGGAGAGGGGGCGCTGAAGCAGTTGGCACAGCAGAGCAGTGGAAGGGAACGGAGAGCGGCGGGAAATGTGAGGTAAAAGCTGCACGGACTGATAGACACACTCTCCCCCTTCCGGGTCCACTGCTAGGACTTGCCTTTGGCCAGTTGTTTTCCAGATGTGCGTTCTGAGACTGACTTGGGCGGCTCTGAGTTATAGGAAGGACGATCTCTCCAATCAGGCAGTTTTTAAGGTTGGCGGGTACATGGCGTTCCAAGTGCGTTTGGGGGCCTGTCAAAGCCTAGTGCGCTGCTGAGCAGACGAGTGCGGTGAGGGAGGCAAGGCTTACACGGTGTGTGTGTAAACCGAGCTCTGCTTGGAACTGGATCTGTATGTGATTGTGCTTGTTTCCTGGGACTATGGGGGCCGCTGACGCTCAGGATGGTCCAGGGTTCCACACTCTGCTGAGCCAGCTCCCCAGGCTCGGAGCCGCCTTGCCTCTGCTCGCGGTTCCGAATGCCCTGGGTGCCGCCGGCCTTCGCTTCGTAGCCTAAGTCCTTGACAAATTTATACCTCGTGTAAATTCTTTAGGAGTTCTGCGCTTCGTCAAAACTGACAAATGCGCTGGGAAATTTAATTCCAGTGGGCTGACCTCACTTTACATACTCGGAGATTTCATCCCAAAGAAAAAAGCCGTCCGGGGCCCAAGACCAACCGTGCCTTGGGTGGGGAGAGTTGGGGGCGGGGGGCACGCCGATGAATACGGACTGTAGGTAGGAAGAACATTTGGCCGACCCCAGCCACGTTCACCCTTGCCTAAAGTGCTGGCTGATAGGACCGGGAGTGGGGATAGGGGAAAGGAAGCCAGCTGTAGGGGGACTGGGGGGGGGGGAGAGTGGAGAGGAAGAAAAAATGGTCGCTGTGACAAGTAGCCAATTTTAACGTATCTAGTAAATGTTATACTTTTATGGACAGCGTTTGCTGGGCTTTTACAGGCTGCAGTAGCCACTTGATCCAGCGCCTTAAAGGGATCCCGGGAAAAGCGAACGCTTTGCCCTGCCTTACTTAGCCTCTGCAGTTCAGCCGCTCACCCACCTAGTACTGAGGCTCAGCCTGCAGGTGTCCTTTGGCGGGGGTCGGGGAGAACAGAACGTACTCTAAAGAGCACCTCGTTGCCTCGAGAGAGAAGAAGCAGGGTGCTCTATGAGGAGAAAAAGAAATTGCATGGGCGTGTGGTTATGTGTTCATGGTCCCCTTTCCTTTCAGAGGGACAGGGGCCAAGCCTGTGACCTTGCATTGACGCCCGAGGCGGGGACCTAAGTTGTAGGAAAAACTATGCTCCTAATACTCAAAGTTTTGGGAGAATGGGGAAGGATAAGGGAGTGCACAACCTTTCATATCAAGCCCAGCAGGGAAAGCAGAATCTGCTTTTTATTTTTTAATAGAAAACACGAAAAAAGAAATGTCCTTAGCGCCTTAAAACCAAATACCAGTTTCCCTAAGCTGAGCTGTGAGGTTATGGGTGTAAGTTGGAGGGGCCCGGGTCCAAAGCTTAACCATCACCCTATCTGTTTGCCTCCAGACCTTTGGTCCTTATTCAGTGGGCCTTGGTTTCCTACACTCTAAAGTGGAGGGACGGGAAAGGGGGGTTGGGGCGGGGGGAAGCGATGGAGGGAAAGCTCTGTTCCTTTCCTTTTGCACTCTCCTTCGGGGAGAACAGGGACTGTTCACCGCCAAATAAAGAGCTCGCTCTACTGAAGAGAGAATCGCCAACTTCCCAATTGCTCTCCCCATCAACCCCGAGCTCGAAGCTCTAAGATACTGGCATCCAGGTGGGATAAGCTTCGGGATTCGACTTTGGCTGGCCCGGGTTTCCCACCTCTCCCGGCTTTCCCATTTAAGGAAGGCTTCCTCTTGGCAGCAGCCCCCGTCCCTCGCCCCAAACACATTTTTCTTAGGTTGGAGCCTAGGCCTGGGTATTCAGCGCCGAAGCACACGGCCTTCCGACCTGTTATACCTTTCCCACCCAACCTCAGACAGTCATTCGGGAACTATTCTTTCGCCTGTCTTGGGAACTTCCACTCAGACAAATAGCTTACGTTTCATATTGTAAAAAAGACCCTGTCTGTCCCCATGTTCTTATGTCTCAGTCCAGCGATTGGTTACAATATAGTAGCCCAATTTATATCCTTTGTGCTGTGACTGACTCGGGGTTTTCCCCCCCAGGGGATCTGACTCCCGCCTAGCTCTTGACTTCCTCCCATCTTTCCTCCAGCACCGCCAACCCCGTTGAGTATTTGGAAAAACGGTCACTCTTGGTAGTTTGAAATTTTCTACCTCTTTCCCTGGCTTTGGTACTCGTTCCTGTTCTCCCAGACAATGGCCATCAGTTTCCAAGGTCCTGGTCCCCAAGGCAGAGTGTGAAAATTGTCCGCCAGGAGGTTTGTGTACTCCAGTTCCACTCACCTAAAAAGCAGCCTATGCATTCCCCTTACCTGAGCAATGACCCGATTGGGAGGTGGGGACCAGGCCTGCCTCCCTTGGGCTGAACTGATGCTCCCCAAGGTGGCAGCAGCCTTGAGGATTCCGCCCCGCCAGTGAGCGAGGAACAGAGTGGTCGCTGTATGGGGATTAAAAAAAAAAAACCGCGACTGAGCCGCAAACGCGGGATTTCAAAGTAAGAAGTTCCCTCTCTGGATTTCAAATCCTGTTTGTAAAACTCTGAGGTCCCCTCAATCTCCTCCTAGGGCTACCCTCTCCAGAGGAGAGTATATTTCTAAACTAGGGATCGCCCAGTTCTGCTCTGGCCTGCCCCACAGCTTCCCCCCACAAATACACATACACGTACACTGATATCGAGAGGAAAGTGCTCATTAGGCCGTAGAGCTGGGCACTCGGAAGTATGAATGCGGAGTTCTTCTCAGCTAGAAAGGTTGAGGCAGGGTATGTGCAGAGGGCGGTGCGTCTCGGTGGGTAATGTAAAGTTTACCGGTTTCTCGCTTCTCTCCTCTTACGTTTGCTCTATGGCACAGAACCCGAGGATTGGATTGTTTCAGGGTTCGCTAAATACTTGCTCCGATAGAGTGAAGTCTTTTCTCCTTAACACCAGTGAGCAGGGTCCTCTAGCACTCACAGCAGCCTCCCCCAGAGGCCTGAAGGGGGTGGGGGGAGCGAGACAGAGCCGGGGCTCTTTGCTGGCTGGGGGCAGCGTAGTCCACACCCCCCTCCTTGGTTCCCCTTTCCCCTTCCCCAGCCTTGTGTCTGGTCGGAAGGCCCCCGGGGAAGGGGCTTAAGCTCTGGGCTGGGGTGGGGGGAGGGGGAATAGGGAGAGAGAGAGACGCTCCTAGCTCTGCCCTGACTCACTGAAACCTTGGGGTTTCATTTGTGTCTGTAAAAATAAGTCTTCTTAAGACTGTTTTTCCAAATTCCCCCATTCTCCTTACACATACACGCCTCTGGCATCCCTCCCCCAGCCATTAGTCTCTCCACCAGAGCCGTGAAGGAGCTCCTTGAAGGCCCAGAATCGGAATCCATCCTTTGGGGGCATCGGGGCGGGGAGGAATTGTCTTTTTGCTTGGGAGGGTGTAGAGGAATGGGGGGAAACGAGATGTCGGGGTCTCCCGGCGCAGCGTCTGGAGAAGGGTAGGTGGTCCCTGCCCATTTATTTAACTAAACTGGGTTTTCTAGTTTGAACTTATCCACTTCACTAAGAGGCTTAGAGCAGGAATGTCACTTGAATAGCTGGCCTAGAGGCGATTTGACAGACCCCACTCTCAAAACAAATTCCTTTTCCTCCTTTTCTTGGGGGGGGGAGGAAGGGGGTGGAATTAAAGAGAAAAAAGTAGCGCAGAGACGCTAGGAGAAGGAGGGGAGAGACAGTGAGGAAGCCTACATTTGCCAGCCTTCGCTTTTCCCCAGTTCAAGAGAGGGTTTAGTTTGGAGCCCAGGAAATAGTGGCGGGAATCCCAGGTCGCAAGCCCCGGCCCAAATCAGACAGCTGCCACCCAGGCCCACAAGCATTTTAAGACGGATATCGGTCTGAGAAATAGAATCCGGCTACTCTGTTCATTCCGATTTGTCCTTGCTCCCCTATCTTGGAAGAGCCAAACCTCAACTTTGCCTCTTCAGCCTTCCTAAACCAACCTACTGGGCCAGTCTTCAGTCAGATTCACCCCAGAGACCCCAGTCCAGACCATTCCCCAACTCGGTAAGAGCCAGAGCTGCGATCTATCTCAAATAGAGCACAGCCGGCCGAAGCAACCTCGGGGATCAACCCGCTCCCAAGTCCAGCACCTGCCCTTGCCCAGGCAGTAGAGAGAAAGGTCAACAGAGGTTTCAGTTTCCTCATCTGGCATTAAATGACCCTTAGGGTCCTCCTACATTACCAGGGCATGGAGACGTGGCCCACCCGATCTGCCGCACCCAGGGATAGAACCCTGGCTCTTCTTGAAACGTCTATCCTTCCTTTGTAGTTTTCCTTGAAATCGGAATAGTGCCAGGAGAAGTGAGGAAGATATCACAGGAGACTTTATGATGACATAGGTGCACTTGCCTGAGTGTCCTGGTATCATGATGGTTAGCTGCCTTTATGAGTTATATCTACGAAAGCGAGTGTGCCGCATGTTGGGAGTGTATGCAGGTATCTCACCTGTGTGCATGTGTGTGTGTGTGTATATGCATATACACATACATTCATACATATACATATTTATGCTTATATCAGTGCCGCAAATGTTAGCAAAAGTATTGCTGATGTGTCTACATGTTATGTGCACACATAAAATGGGTGGTCATATTAACGTATACTACCAAACAAGTGTGTGTCTGTATGCCGACTCTGTATTCCTGTGAGAATGTTTCACACATCACTATGCATATCTGTATGTCCATTCCTATGTGCCTGTGCATTAGTGTGACATTTTATAAAACACAAAATGAAATAAATATGAGCCTGACCTGTGAGAATGATGCAAAATTCCCTAGGAAGCAGTCAGAGAAGAATCAACTTGGATGAGATTGTCTGGGGTGGGGGGGGTGGGGGGGCGCGTTATAGAGGTCCTGTTGTGGGGTATTCAGAGTGGTGATTTTGTGCTCCAGAATGAATGCCTGGAACTAATGGTCCAAATAACTTAGGAAACTCTGGACGGCCTAGGTACTGGCACTGATTTCCAGCGCAAAGATAACAATCTCACCTAATACTGGCAAGAGAGACCTGCAAAGGAGAAGCATCTTCTCATAGGGTTTTAATTCACAAGTCCCTCCACTTCTTCACCCTGGCCTTGGTCAGTCTCCTTTGAGAGAGAGGATTGCCCCAATGTGGGGCATTAGGTCTCTTCTCTCTCTCCTATTCCAGAGGAAAGGATTATGAAGAGGGCAGCAGGCAAGGAGTAAATTAGTGACTGATAGATGAGAAATCAGAAGCTGTTGCAGCCTCTCTGCCTAGTTCAGGCTGCTGGAGTGGAAGGGCCAGAATCCTTGACCAGGATCCTTTTCCCCAGGAGCCTGGGCTAGGTGATGGGGTGGTGGGATGGACAAGCAGGTCAAAGTGTTCACAGTTTATTCTGAGGCTTGGAGAGAACCCACAGGTTTAGGTATCAAGAGCAGGCCATCAGAAGATTGCCAGCTGGCTTTCACAAGTCAACCCAACTCACTCCACCTCAGGAGCCTCCTAACACTTTTCGAGTCTTCCCAGAACATCGGTCTAACCTTGAGTCTGTCTTGCCTTCACAAACAAGTATGTTGATTAAAAAAAACGGGCCCAGTTTACAGCACTTGCTGGTATATTATATTGTCAGGACAAACACCCAAAGTTGCTTACAGCCTTGAGACCACTATACCAACAACCCAAAGCCCAGTCTTAGGTTGCCTTGCATCCCTCCTCTGACTTTCTCCTACTCAGGAATTTTTCACCCATTGGATTATGTCCCTCTTTGCCAGAGAGAGAGAGAGAGCCCCAAAGTCAATGTGGCCTTGAACCTTTAACTTCCAATTTCTGCTAAGGTCTCCAGCCTTGGATTTCTTCTGGTGGCTTTTTAAAATTTGTTTCACAGGAGTTTTCAGGAAGGGGAGGGATCAGAGTTTTGGATATATTCTGGCAAAGAGGAAGAGAAAGTGTGTGTGTGTGTGTGTGTGTTATACATATATATGTATGTATGTGTATATATACACATACATATATATGCTTGTAGGTCTTTCCTCTTTCTCTCTCTCTCTCTCTCTCTCTCTCTCTCTCTCTCTCTCTCTCTCTCTCTCTCTCTCTCCCCCCCCCCCTCTATCTCTCTCTCCCGTCTTTCTGTTTTGCTATCCAAAAGGTGAGAAAGTGAGGGAGTGGCAGTGTGAGTAGGTTGAGAATACTTTATGATTAGAATTGTTCCCTGGAAAAACCGAATTTGGAGAGTGCAGTTAGAGCGTGCCTAGACTTCGTAGCTTCAGCAAGGATACCTAGAAGTTGCTACTGATAACTGTAGGAGGCGGGAATAGAAGCAGACAACAATCCCTTCATTGGGGGTGGGGGTGGAATCTGCCCATCTCTTTTGGAAAATATACAGTTCAGCCTCTTTCCAAGCCTCCTTCTCAGAAAAAAAGCCTTGAGGTTGTATTTAAGGTAGGTGTCACCTCTCCTTGCAACAAATCAAGTGGGACATTTGGAGTGTCCACAGGGAAAGAAAAAAGGAGTTGTGTTTAAAAACAAGACTCATTTTAAAAGAAAAGGGAATGTATTTTGGTGAAAGGATGAGAAGTCAGAAGACTTTGACTAGAATCCCCGTTCTGCTAACTTAATACTTTTGTCTCTGAGTTGATAGCGTTCCCTTCTCCCAGCCTCAGTTTTTCTCATCTGTAAAATGAGAAGAACGCTTAGCTCAATGACCCTTCAAAGTCCCTGCTAGCTCTAAATCTAGGATCCAAATATCTGATGGATCCCACAAAGAGTGTGAGGAGGGAAGAGGAATTCCCATGTTCCCAGATTTCTAGGAATAAGAGATGGGGGCTCACAATTAGACCACCACCAGCTTTCAAAAACATGTAGAGATTCCAAAAGACCAACTCTGAGACCTCTGCTTTTCTCCCCATATAAAGGAGGGTTGCCTGGTCCCTGCTTATACAACCTGAAGACTAGAAGGAAGTGGGGGGGGGGGCGCGGTTGGAGAGAGTATGGATTAGGAAGAGCAGTACCACAGTCTCCAGGTTGGGGAAAGAAGAGGATATGTGGGTTCCAGGTTTGACATTTTCCAGAATTTATTCAGGGGCAGAATGAAAACACCTTCCCTGATTGTCTGGTGGGCCTAGTTCTGATTGTCTGAGAGGTGGAGGAGAAGGCTTCTAAAGGTCAGAAAAGGTGAGACTGGAGACAGGGAGGAAGAAGATGTACAAACCATTTATTACAAATGTAAAAAACCGAAATCTTCTGGCCGCACGTGCACTTCTCACAGGCCACAGGCGGCCTGAGGCGGCCTGAGCCCAAACCAAGCCCTCTCCCAGGTTCCAGAACAATCTCAGTTGCCTACCCCCACACTCTTAAGGCTGCTTTCCCGGCTATGGAGAAGGACGAAAACTGCGGAACTATCGTAGCTAACCTGTACGTATGTGTGCCAGAAAAGTTTTATGGGATTGCTTCTCCAATCGTGTCCAAATATTTCTGAGTTCGGGTGAAGAGTCCAACACGTACGTGTGCGCAGTTCGCAAACAGTGAAAGGCGGTCTAAGGTCTGACCGAGTTTCAAAAGATTTGCCCGGGTTTCAGGAGATCTGTCCATTTGACAGGTAAAGAAGGGAACCACGGTATTTAAGGTTGTATGTGAGGGGGGTACACCTTCTTGTAAGTTCTCCTCTTGAAGAGCTCCCTGTTGCCCCACCGCCAATGAGTCAGCTGTGGCCTCGGGCTCGGTTGCTTTAGCATCACACTCGTTTTTATATGCAGGGTTATTGGGGGGTGTGGAGGGCTGATAAGCCTTTTCTGGAGTGAAATGTTCACAGTCTCCCTTTTGGAAATTCAGCATGTCTGCTAGAAGTCGGGACGCCCCTGAACCCAAGATTCGGGAAGACCCAAGGAGGAAGGAGAAAAAAAACCTTCTATTCTTGTTCATCCCTTCTTTAAAAAAAAAAAAATTTCTAACAGCCTGGGCAAAAACTACGTGGAATAAATTAAAAGTCTAAGAGGCAGCAACGGAGAAAGGGAGGAGGGGACAGATAAAAGGAGGGAAAAGATAGAGAAAGGAAAGGCAGGGAAGACGGGAGAGAAGAATTCGAACTCCCAGAAAAATTGAAATATGTTTTCTTAGACTTTCCATAAACTAGTTCAAAAGTTCTCCCTCACATCTTTTCTTGATTTAAAAGCAAAATACAGCGTCACAATGGATCAGTTAAGCTGCATCTGAGTGAAGGAGAGGGAAAAAAGAGAGTGCGCCCTGGTCCTTACAATTCCAGAGAGAGATCTCGCTTCTAAAAGCAGGCGACTTCCTCCCTCTAGTGAACGGCAGCTTCACCCTCCTCATTGCCTGTCTTCCCCCATTTCCCATTGCTGGCCCCATCCCGAGGTCAGTGGAGCTCCCAGATCTTTGAGATTCTCAAGTTTAGGAAGAAAGAAGGTGAAGTAAAGGAGAGGGGGCAGGTTTGACAAACCGTGAGCCAGAACAGAGAGTCAGTCCAGGGGATGGTGGAGGGGATCCTTCCCTCTTAGATAACTAGACTATCCTGCTCTTCTCACACACAGCCATATTTCCACCATTCCCTCTCTGCCAACCTTGATCCCCTTGGGTGTAGGATGTGGGGACAGTATTATCTCACTTCTATCATCACTACCACCCTTTTTTTTGTTCCATTCCCTGGCAATGAAAGTCTTGGTAGTTACTTTATTCCTGTTCTGGGGACACCTCTGACCCTTGGCCCTTCCTCTCTGAAATATTTGTAGTTTAGTTCCTAGGAATGGAGAGGCTCTAAAACTCCAGGGACCTGAGGAGAAAAGGAGGAAACTTTGTTTGGGGGAGTGGGGAGACACAGATTAGAACTTCAAGGGATCTTCTAACTAAGTGCGAAGGTCTATCTGGGGCCTGAGACTCAGGGCTAATCTCCAAGTGTCTGAGAAAGCCAAAGATGATACATATTAGGCTGGCTAGCTGTTAACAGGTTGAGACTGGTTCCATAAACTCTGGATAACGGGAATACAAGAGGAACTCCCTAAAAGGGGGAGAGGGGTAACCTATGGGGGCACCCTCTAGATGAGTTACCGGATCGAGTACTAGTTTAAAAAGATCAACTAACTAATGTAGGGAAAGTGTTCATTAAATCCATTTCTCTGCCTTGGGGACAAAAGATGACTCGCTGAGATGGTTTTGGTGTTTGTCTTCCCTAGGCTCAAGTTTGGAGGTTGGATCTTTTTAGAGTGGGGGAAGAGACCATGGCAGGACAAGGCACTATACAAGTCATGGTTTCCCCAGGCCCTGCCTAAGCAAAAGTAAAGGAGGAAGTAAGGGGTCACAATCTCCCTGTTTCTGCCCCTTAGCTCCTGCCCTGGGTGGGGGGGGGGGGAGGCAGGACTGGCCCTGTTTGCTCAGAGCTCAGGAGAGCAAGTTAAAAATTGTCCACTGAAATCTCCCAGGCAATCTTTAGCCAGGACCTTGGTGAATCAGGCACCAGGAGAGGAGTTTGAAAAGTCCATCCCAAAGAAAAATATGGGTTCCTACTCAAGGCCTCAGAGGCCCCCAGACCCTGCCCCACTCATCCCACGCCAGAAGGAGCCCTGGGAGCTCAAGGAGTCTTGCCCTGGAGACTAGGAGCAGGCGGACACCGAATGACTTAAGGTTAATCTCTCTATGTGTGGCAACACTGTCCCTCAAACTATGCCAGGAAGCTGAATGTAGATATACCTTGGCAAAAGAGAGGGTTCTGACTGAGATATACCTAACCGTGTGTAGGGTGAAGAACACAAGGGAACTATGGGGTACTGCGGCACGTATATGTGGTTTTATACATACACAGTATTGTAAGTGTTTGGAAAATCAAAATACGTGGTATATAGCAAGGCATATATTGCCTAAACAACATAATGTATGTTATATAAAGTTGGTCTCTACTGCGTTGAATCACTCGCCGAAGCGCAAAAGATTCTGGGTCCATAAATGTGTAAAGACGCAAATCTGAACACATAACTACGCACATACTATGTCGGTGTCTCCTCGTCTTAGTGGTCTGTGGTGGCTCTGAACTTGTCTCAGCCTTTCAGGTAGAAGGGAGCTGGGCTCTAGGGGAAAAGATCCCTTGGGGCCAGACTTTCCCAACTCTTGCACCCTTCCGCCGCACAACTAGAACAAGAGAAACCTGGTACTAAAGTGACCATTTCATCTAGAAAAATATTTCTTCCAGTCCGGTGAAATTGACTGTGGTGTGCAGGCCATAGAAGAGGTTTGGGTGTATAACATCACGGCTAATTAGGAACGAGAATCGCTGGCTTCCATTAGCTCCGAGATAGGGTTGCTCCCCCGCATCCTTCCTCTAAATAAGAGCTAGGGGAGGGGGCGCTGAATAGAAAAGAAGATATGAGGTTCTTGAGCAATAGTAACTCTCTTCCCCCCTTCCCCTAGGAAACGACATTAGGTATTGTATACACTTATTCGAGAAGTTATTCTTATTCTAGAGGTTGGCATACGCATTTAAATATTTTGAACTTGGCAGAAGGCTAAGAGTCCAGGGAGTTAATTTTGTGGAAAATAAATCATGAAGGGCTTCAGTGCTAAGGGCTAACATGAGTAGACGCGCAAAACTGCGGCTGTATTGCGAAGCCAAGGCTGAAATCAACATATCACTTAGGGTGAGAAGGGAGAGAAAAAAGATACAGAGAAAGGTTAGAGAGACTGGGTGTGAGCAGAGTGGGGAGAACAGGAGAAAACGAGGGAAAAAGAGAGGTGAACAGAGATGGAGAGTGAGCGCAGAGACAGAAGTCGAAGTATACTGAGATACTCAGACTGAGAAGATGAGATAAAAGTGAGAATCAGAGGGGGTGGGGAGGGAGAGAGAGGAGAGAGTATGGAGGGAGGGAGGTACAAGGGGAGGGAGAGAGGCAAAGGGGGAGCAGAGGCGGAGGCAACTTGAAAACCAGATTCCGCCCGCCCTCCTTCTTTTCTCTCCTCCTTCCCCCCATCTTCTCCCACCCTCCTCCCTCTCCCACCCCCAACCCCCAACCCCCAGCGCAGGGACTGCTGGAACCTGGTGGAGCGCGTTGTGGCTTTAAGACCGCCTCTGTCCGCAGCACCCGGTGCCTTAGAAACAAGTTACATATATGGGGAGCTACAGCAGGCGTGCTGCGCTTAGGGCTCTGGGAGACTACGAGCTTTGGAAAGAGTGATCTCCCCGCGAGACGCGGAGGTTTTGACCTTGCGAGGGGAGGAGCTGAGTTTTAACTGCTGGCATTTGTTGGGCTGCAGGTCACTTGCGTCTCGGCTGCGGCGCACCGCTCCGTTTGCTCCGGCTCGGCTGAGCTTTGCCGTGGGAAGGGGGGGCCCCTGGGCCCGCCAAGCGCTGCCCATGGGGCGGAAGGCGCGCGGCTGCCCGCGCCGCAGCCCAGGGGCGCCCAGTGGGCTGCCCGCTTAGGCGCTGTCTCTTTCTCCTCGCAGATCGGAGGGAGCTTTTGGACAGAGGCAGAGTCCGGGGTACCCCCGAGGGTCCTCTTGCCCAAAACTGGTGCCGGGACCCAGCCGGAGCAGCCTAAAGAACTAGTAGCCCCCGTGCCCAACTGGCTGCTGGGGACTGGGAGCTGCGCCCGAGGCCTCCAGGCCCCCGCCACTGCCGCCATGGATTCCTTTAAAGGGGGTATGGGCCTGGAGCGGCTACCCGAAGGACTTCGGCCGCCTCCTCCCCACGACATGAGCTCCAGCTTCCACCTGGCCCGTGCTTCTGACTCCCGGGAGCCCCTGGAGAACTCGGCAAGCGAATCCTCCGACACAGAGGTCCCAGGTAACACTCTCCCCGCCTCCCCGACCCACGCCCCCCCCCCCCCCGCCTGTACTTCCTTCTCCTTCTCCCCCTATTGTGACCTCCTTACTAAACTCAGAATCCAAGAAGTGGTAGGGACTGAGTCTTGGGGAAAGACAGGGGGTACGAAAGAAACCTCGGCCAGAGAGGCCCAGAGATAAAGGGCAGCCGTCCTGGGGTACACCACTCAGTGCGGAAAGCATGCCTGTCACCAGATCTACGAGTGCGTGGGGAACTTATCCAGCCTTGACAGCGCCAACGAATAGTCTCCTGCCCAGGCTGGCTGGCCCCGAGGGTTCCCGAGAGGAATTAGGCTATTCCCCCACTAGCTACAGAGGCGACCCACGTTCTTCCCTCGCTTCTTTCTTCCCCGGAAGAGGATATTTTTTCTGACAAACTCAGCACGAAAACATCGTACTCTTTTAAACATTTTTTTTGTTTGTTTTTTGAATTACGATACCCCGTACTGATAAATAGAAGAAAGAAAGAAAAAAACAGACCGGGGAGAGGGTTATGCGGTGTCTATATTCTCCTGAAGCAAATAATAGGACACTATTGGTTTTGCAAAGCTGGCTTTTCAAGCAAACGGGAAGCTATTGATTTTAAGGAATTCGGTGTTAAAACGAAGAAGGGAAAAAGAAAAAAAACTGACAAAATCTAGAGAGACAGATGAGCAAGAAAGAGGAGAGAGAGACAGAGAGAGCGAGACAGAACGAGAACACGGGAATGAAATGTTTTAAAGGGGACAAACCGAGGAGGAAGAGCGGGAAAATTGGGAAAACAGAGTAAGAGGAGATTAAAGTTCTGCCTTGTGCCTTCCCAGACGCGGTTCCGGGATCCAAGGACCAGGGCGGCCAATATTAGGCGAGATCTCCAAGGCCCAAAGCTACCCCGGGGCTCCGGGCCAAGCGCCCTCCCTCTTGTCCTCCTCAGGCAGAGAAACAAGCAGAGCTTACATGGTGTAACCTGAGCACGGGACAGAGAGAGTAGGGGAAAAAAAAAAAAGGTCCGGAGATTTTTCAAGTTCGCCCTAGGTGTTTGCGTCGGCCTTTGGGGATGCCGAGTGGCCCCTTTTGCGAATTTAATTCTGAGAGCTGTAGGCACTCCTTTCCGCTTCCAAAAGCTGTTTCAGAAATGGGAGCTAGAGAGTTAAGTAGATATTGATAGACAGATCGCTCTCTGGGGCTAAACGTTAGCCCGCTGGAGGCCGCTGGGAGCCAGCCCCACATGCTCTGTTTTCCAGACAGGGAAATCCTCCATTCACCCAGAGGGAGGAGAAAGAAAAAAGGAAAATTGGTTTTCAATTAATTTATTTAATTTTTCATTTGGGCGAATTTTTTAAAGCTACAGATATGTATGGGAAGGTTGAGAGGAAGAGGAGCAAGACTAGCCCAAGACTAGACGATGATTCACTTTATATTTGTGAAAGTTAAAATTCAATTTAATTCACTCTTCACTGTCCTGAGTTCTGGGCTAAATCAAAGATAAAATCTCCTGAATAGCTAGGGAAGAACTGAGGGATTATTTTCTACTTGTCCTCGACAAACCCTGTCTCATACAAATAAACAATTAAATATTTAGAAAGAGTAGAGGGTATAGGGCCCTGACCAGTATGTAACAGGGCGTCAGCAGTGTCGTGTCCCTCCCCCCTTCCCCTACCCTAAGTGTATCTCTGTTATCAATGTATACTGTGTACGTGTGTGTTTTTATGTCTATATCAGTGGAGACTGGGTGTTTTCCTCCGTTTGTGTATTTTTGTAATTACAAATGTCTTTGTTTAGTTTTCTGTAAAAAAAAAAAAAGCCTGTGCTTTTATTAATTTGCAGTGCCTACGTATTTGCATTTGTGTGTTTCTCAGTGTGTCCATAAATATATCTGTATTTTTGTATTGTATGTTTTTCTCTTTTGTCTATCTATAAATGTCAGTCTGTGTATTCGTGCCTGTTTTTCTGCGTTTCTGCGTTTTTCTATGTGTCTATAAATGCCTATTTTCCTTCTCTTATTTGACTGTCATTCGTGTTTCTCCCTCTGTTGTGTCTACAAATATCTGTGATTTTCTAACATTGTAAGATTTTGTCTGTGTTTCTAGAAGTGCCAGTGTGGTTTTTTTTTTTTTGTCTTTAACTGTCTCTTTTTACTCCATTTGTTTCATTGTACATGTGTCTATAAATGTCTGTATTTCTCTGCTTATGGCTTTGTATCTCCTCTTGCCTATAAGTGTTAATATAAATGTTTTTATGTTTCTCTGTGTTTGATTACTTTTCCCTGAGTTTGTATGCGTCTGTGAATTCGTGTCTCTGTATTTCTCAGAGATTTTTGCGTTTCTCCTAATTGTCCGTCTGTGTTTCTCCATTATGTACTTGTATCTACGAATGTCTCAGTGTGTATCTCTATTTGTGTCTACAAATGCCCATGTGAGTCTTTGTGTATACAAATACTTGTGTTTCTCTGTTTGGGTGTCTCTCTTTAACTATATTTGTGTTATTCTCTGCTTGTTTCTAGTTGAGTATCTAGATAGGCCTAAACTCAAGTATTTTCTCTCACCTTCCACGTCTGTAAGTTTTTCGAGGAGTCCAAGGGTCTGTTTGTATCTATGTCTGCATTTTCATTCCCTTGCCTGAAAAGTGAGGCCTGGGAGACTTCAGCCCAAGGAGAATTTAGATTTTCCTCAAAATACCCATTACTATCACTTCTCTGGGGAATTCTGAATTCTCTGTCCGCCGGACTGGGGAGGAGGGAGGGCAGGTGCTGGGAGCTTGGGACAACAATTACAGGCTTGCTTAGAAAGGACTGGGTACTGCCGAGTTCACCGAGAGTTATTTGAGTAATGGTACCAATAATAATCATATCATAATAATGAATAATAATGCAAATACACCAACTAATAATAACCAAAATCTAAAGCAATAATACCCAGTAACGGCAGCAAAACAACGTTATCGAGCCCATAATTGCAGTAGCCTAACAAGCAACTTGTAATTCTATTTCATCAATAGTAATAGTAATATAACCGAAATTAACAAAAATAATCGGAATTAAAACAAAAATTGCTATTTTCCTGGCAGAAAACAAAAGCAGAACTCGGCCTCTTTCCATCAGGGACCCGCAGCCGTAAGGGCTAAGCGCTGCTGTAACAGGCCCATTAGCGCGGGAGGGAGAATCCTGCCCAGGGGTTCTGTGGGCTGCAGGGTGGACAAGGTTAGGGTCTCAAGCTGGCCAGACTGTTGTGTGATTCCTGTCTGGGCGGTGCGCCGTTGCAGAGAAAGAGCGGAGTGGAGAAACCAAGGGCAGTGAGGACGGAGGTGGTGAAGACCCGGCCAAGAAGAAAAAACAGCGCAGACAAAGAACGCACTTCACTAGCCAGCAACTGCAGGAGCTGGAGGCGACTTTCCAACGGAACCGCTACCCAGACATGAGCATGCGGGAAGAGATTGCCGTGTGGACCAATCTCACCGAACCTAGAGTCCGGGTGAGCTCGAAGGGGAGGAGGGGTAGAGATGGACAGGGGTGCGGGTGGGTTCTAGAGAAGGAGACAATATACAGGAAAGGCTTACTTACACCTGTTGGCGGGCTCCCCGCCTCCTCTATCCACAAACCCGGGCCATCACCAGGCCTCAGAAACTAGTGTCCAAGGGCCAGGGAAACTCCTATCCTAGAAACACCACCAGGACACGGGAGCAGTAGAGTGGGAGAAGAATAGGGCCTTATATGTAGAGAAGCAAGGCCCCTGGGAATAAATGATAGCCCTGGCTAGCCTTGGAGCTTTCAGCCCAGCGGTAAGAGGGTATTTGCTTCTAAGGGCTAAGTACTGGAGCCTAGAAAGAAGCAAGAACAGGGCTGAAGTCCAAAAGGGGATTGTAATCCGGACTTTTCCGTCCCACTTTCCTCCTTTGTACATGCCACCTCCTCGAAAACAGACAAAACAAAACATCTTTCCCTCCCCGTGAGCCCACCCATGCTCTTCTTTTACCCTCCCAACTCCTCGAGGCAGAGTCCACTGAGAAAAAGCCCCGGAAAACCCCGATCAGCCCAAACTCACCACGGAGCAGAGAGTAGAGTGAGAAATGGAGAAAGGTGGTTAGACCAGAGCACCCAGAACCAAGCAGTGACACGAGGGAACTCCAGGGGCCAGGGGTATGCCACCAGAGGCCAGAGACCAAGGCCAGGCAGGAACTCTGCCCCTAGAAATTTATCGGCAAATGCTTCGGGGCCTCCTGAAACCCTTAGGGCCAAAACCCGCAGGCATAGGGTTCCCACATACCTGGATCTACAGGAATGGGTCCCACACACCTCGGTTCGAAAGACCGCATGCTGCCCCCACTCCACTCCACACTTTCCCTATGCAAATCTGCTCACAGCCACCTCAGAGCCACTCACACCATCAGGGCATTTTCCAAACCTTCCCCCTCCCTTTTTTAAACTCCTGGCAAAGCTCACATTTTTGCCAGCCTTGTGCTGACCTCCGAGTGCTAATCAGAATAAAATGTACGCGAGGAGTAAAAGAGCGCACACACCCAACTACACACAGCAGGGAGCTCAGGACAAGGTCTGCTTTAGGCTTTCTGAAGGAGTAAAAAGAGGTGGGGAAAACCCGGGTCCAGCATCTAGCTGTATTGCCGTGCTAGTGGACAAACGAATGCCTGCGTTAAATGCAGCTATTAAATCATGAACAGGTAACATTGGATCTGCTATGGTCTCTGGCACTTAGTTACAGAAAGCTGTACTGGATGTGCGAGCCTCTTTTCCCCTCATCCTCTGAGCCCTGCTAGGTGGAGAATGCCCCAGCGACGCACTGGGACTCGGCACTGCTCAGACCCAAAGTCGAACTTTAACAAGGGCCCTTTGTTCCTTCTTTGGAAGGTTTTCTGTCATGGCACCGAACCCAAACCAAATTAAAGAACCGAAGGGCATTCCCAAATCACCTTCTGACTCCCCTGAAGAGGGAGGAAGAATCATCTGGGTTAGGGACTGAGAGGCTAGGAGAAAGTCCAAAAAAACAATCCGGCAAGTGAGCGCCCTAAACCAGGAGCTCCCCAGAGTCACCGCTGCCAGGCCCTGGCGGTAGGATCAGAAACCACTGGATGGAGAAGGGACAAGAACAGGCCTACTGGCACCAAGGAAAGTACTAAATAGTTGGGCCTGGGTACCAAGGCGGCCTAGGGTAACTCAGAGGCCTCCAGTCTGTTTGCACTTATCAGATAGGGCAAACTATTAACAGATAAGCCTACTGTTGGGAGATGAAGATAATAGGCCTCGAGTCAACAGCTCTTGTGGACTCAGGGCCCCTTGGGCTGAGGGTCAGTGGTGCCCCCAAGACCCAGGCTGGGACTGAGAGCCAACTACAATTGTCCTGGCGCTTTTGAACAAGGAATATATATTGGGACTAGTATTATTCAGAAGGACCTTTAGTGGATGGGCGCAGGAGATGGCCTCCGAAGGTCGCAGCTCAACGCACAGGCTCAGCGGGTAGTGTTTCTGTAGTTCCCTAAGTGTGTTACCGCCCTGCCAGTTTCAGGGCTGACCAAGTCCCTGAATCTGCCGGCACTGAAGGGGCCACGTGGAGAAAAGATGGAGGCCGCCATACCATTGAATAGGATTGTTCCCAAGGTTTGGGGGAGCCAAGGGATGGAGAATGAGAGTAGCGAGCTTGGGCTTTGGCCCTTACAACTCTTCGAGCCTCCTTTCTCATCGTCACTAGAAGCCTCATGAAACTCTCCCTAGTCCCTGCTCTTCCTCCATTCCCTTCTCCCAAAACACAGAAGTTCCTCTCCAGACCCCCCCCCCTCTAGGGACAGCTTAGGCCCAAGGGACCCTTTGCTCAGCGGGAGGTGAGGAAGCACAGTTT
Organism: Trichosurus vulpecula; assembly: GCF_011100635.1. Classification (NCBI taxonomy): domain Eukaryota; kingdom Metazoa; phylum Chordata; class Mammalia; order Diprotodontia; family Phalangeridae; genus Trichosurus; species Trichosurus vulpecula. The sequence goes on along the minus strand of NC_050575.1, from coordinate 28,723,002 downwards.
CTGGGGCCTAGTTCTGGGCTAGGTTGACATCTTGTTAGGCAAAACAGGATCTAGAAAACCATTCTGTCTTCCATTTCCACTGCCAGCGCGATTCAATGCTTTAGGACAGAAGCCCAGTGTCTGGGTCTCGCCTCTCCTCTCCAATCTCCTCCCTTCCACTGGCTTCTCATAAAATCCTTGCCCCCACCCTATCCCACCCCCAAATCTTCAAGTCTCCTTTCCCCCCACTTTATTTCCCCTCCTTCCCCAATAAAAAGGAGGCTTTACCGCCCAGTCAGCCCTCCTCCAGGGGCAGAGAGGGGATCGTTTATTTTCTATAAAGGCAAATATTTAGATTAATCCCACGCAAGGACTATAGACAGCCCGGACTAGCTCCTCTCTCGGCGCAACTCTCTCGGTCCAAAGTCCCGTTCAGTTCAGCATTAGGGAAGGAGGGGGACTCAGACTGCGCTGGCTCACGTTGGGTGGGTCTGAGCCTGGGAGACTGGGGGAAGGAAACTCCCCCAGCGCAAACGGACCGGACTGAATTAGAGGTTCTCTCCCGACTCTCCCTAGTTTCTTCGTTTGTTCGTTTATTAGTTTAAATCTTTCCATCTACCACCCTAGGAAGGCAAAGTAGGCCCAAAGTCTCATTAGCTGCGAATCCCTGTCCAAGTGGTGATACATAGTTTTTACCCAAACACACTAATCCAATTCCATTTTTATGATCTGTAACAGGGGATTTTTATTACGTTGTATTAGCATTGGGAAAGGTAGTAGGGACAGAGGGGTTTGGGGGCCCCCAAGATCAGGCTCAAGACTCCTAGATCTGATCAGTTACTGATCTGGGGAAATGGACGCCCAGTGGGCAGGAAAAAAATAGAAAGCCGAAGAGGGAGCCTTGAAATCGCTTTGGGCAAACTCAGGAGAGGCTGGGTTAGTAGAGTAGGGAAGGATAAAAAAGTAATTTTTTTTAAAGGGAGGAGAGAAGTTTGGGGATGAAGGGGCAGGTAAAACTGGATATTGAAGGAGAAGAAATAGGATATTTCTGAGGGAGAAAGATGAGAGTGATAGTAGGGAAGGACCAAGATCTGATACGGGGGAAAATGAAGAGGGTCTGGTATTGGAGGAATTAGGAGAGGATAGCTGTCAGAGGTAGAAAGGAAACGAAGAGTAAAGAAGGGCCTTTTGGGAGAGAAGAAATGTCTGAAAGTGGGGGAGATAAAAGTCTGATACTGAGGGAGAATACCGAGGAACCTGGGGGAGGAGTAAAAGAAAGAGGACTGGGGGAAGGGGGAAGTAAGAAAGTCCGATATTGGAGAGTCTGGAAGAGAAGAAAGAGGGCTCAATATTGCGTGGATTGGCGGAAAACAACGGGTGAAAGGAGAAGATGGTTCGGGTGAGGGAAGGCACAGGCTCTCGGTCCAGATATACCCTTGCCCCTCAAGCCTAAACACTGACGCGGCTCTGCCCTACCCCTCTCCTTCCCCTTCTCCCAGGTCTGGTTCAAGAACCGCCGAGCCAAGTGGAGGAAGAGAGAGCGCAACCAGCAGATGGACCTGTGCAAGAACGGCTACGTGCCGCAGTTCAGCGGGCTGGTGCAGCCCTACGAGGATGTGTACGCCGGCTACACCTACAACAACTGGGCCGCAAAGAGCCTCACGCCCGCGCCGCTGTCCACCAAGGGCTTCACCTTCTTCAACTCTATGAGCCCGCTGTCCTCGCAGTCCATGTTCTCGGCTCCCAGCACCATCTCGTCCATGAGCATGCCTTCCGGCATGGGCCACTCGGCGGTGCCTGGCATGCCCAACTCCGGCCTCAACAACATCAACAACCTGAACAACCTCACTGGCTCCTCACTCAACTCGGCCATGTCGTCCAGCGCCTGCCCCTACGGCCCGCCGGGCTCGCCCTACAGCGTCTACCGGGACACGTGTAACTCCAGCCTGGCTAGTCTCCGACTCAAGTCCAAACAGCACTCCACGTTTGGCTACAGCAGCTTGCAGAGCCCGGGCTCCGGCCTCAATGCCTGCCAGTACAATAGCTGACCGCGTGGGGAGGGGGCCGGGCCGGGCCCGGCCAGGGCCAAGCCGGGGAGGAGGCTCCCAATCGGACTACCACGGACCACACGTATCTTTTACTCTCCCCTCTTCCTTCCCCACTCTCTGTTTCGTCGTTGTTGTTTGTTTGTTTGTTTGTTTGTTTTTGCTTTGTTTTCTCCTCCTCCTCCACTCTCCCTTAAAAAAAAGACGTCGGGAAAAAAAAAACCACGAATAAATGGATGAGTTGCAATTTCCCTCTGGATTATGCGGGTTGTATGTAATTACTTGAACTTGCACAGGCGTAGTGAAAAAGGCCACTTTCCGGAGATCCGGCGGAGATGATAAAAAAGGGGAGTGGGGACCGGAGGGAGGGAGAAGTGGTGGCCAAGGGAGGAAGGGTCCGTGCCAGCACAATAGAGGGCAGGATGGGGCGAAGGGTGGGGGGGGGGGGGGCGCAGGAGGTATGGGAGTTTGCCACTGCGGGGGTGGGGGGAGGGGGAAGTGCAGAGGTGGGGGGGGGGCCTGAGGAAGAAGGTTTAACCTATTGGGGCTGAGACTTTTGCTAAGAATAATGAGAAGAGGAGGGTCAACTTCTTAACAAAAGTTCTATTTATATCTGCCGTTACTGGGCGCTGGAGCATTGTCCGCGGCGCGGAGAATAAACTGTTTTTAAAATGTACGATTCTTGACTTTTTTTTCCTTGAATTAAAAGGAATGAGGCAGGCAGGGGCTTGTCAAAAGACCTTCTCCATCCAGCTCCCTGGAGCCCTCCAGCAGCATCTCTAGATATGCACACCCCTAAGCTTAGGGCGAAGCTTGGACAGGCACCCCTCGCTCTCCCAGCCAGTTTCTCGGTGCCCAGCCCATGAAGGGAGCCCAGAGCTGCAGCTCTCTCCAGGGGCCAAAGCCTGAGTCCTGACAGCCTCCACCTTTAGCCTCTAAGCCGCGAAGCAACGATCTGACTTGTTTTGTGTGCGGCCCCCAAAAGGAGACTACGAATACTGCGCCCAGACCAGCCTAGCTCAGACGTCATTGCGTACTCACTAGACACTTTGCCTCTTTTCGCTTTCCTTGTGCCCAGCCAAGAGAAGCCCAAGCCCCTGGAGGTCACCCTGGACTGTGACATTGATTGAGGTGGATACAACACAAACAAGTCCAATTATTTGTCACCGTGCTTAGCTTCATTGCCTGAATTCTAGGCCCCATGGGCTTGCCACTCTTAAGAGAGACCTCAGCCCTCGCTCTGGAGAATTCTGTGGCTGTTGAGACTGGCGGTGACATATGTATGTATACACACATATACATATAAATGTGTGTATGTATATGTAAAATATATATGAGGGTTTTTCCCCCGGGGTGGATCAGGGTTTCCAAAATTGTAAGTCCTGGGAACAACTGCTTCCAAGGCCTCTCCTCTAGTTCGATGCAGCTTACTCAGATTTTCCCCAGGCTTGTGACCCTGGGTACTACGTCTGAGCCTGTACTGCTCTAAAGTCGCCGGAAACTCTGGGCTACGCCAGAGAGAGGGAGGATGAAGAAGGAGTTGTAATGACTGCTCCTTTATTCCCACTCCAGTCCCGACATTTTATGAATCTCGGGCCTCAGCGATGGTGGCCACTTGTAACCTTATGGCCCCGTTTTGCTGTTAGTTTTACGCGAAGCATAGAGTGACTGAGGTGCCTACTGGCCCGCCTCACCTCAGTTTTCATACAGCGATCCCCAACCCCAGATCTAAAGCAACGAAAGTAAGGCCTTGTGGGCGGCCACCAAAGACATCGTGGACATTTTCAATTGCCGGAGCTCTACTGAGACTATGTGCTGGTCAGGCCCAAGGAAAGGCTGAGAATCGTCTCGTCTAAGTCCTCCGAAATAACAAGATTTCGACATCCTCCCATCCCCTCACCCTCCATCGCCTAGGCTCCGGAACCATGGCGAGCCATCGAGTCAAACCTTTGTGAAGCTTGGTAGCTTCGAGCGCGCAGCTGTCAAGCCTATCTCGTAGAAAATAAAGGGCAAGTTCTATTTGCGCCACACCCCCATCAAGGCTTTAAATCAGTTTGTAGCCTGTGCGCTCTGTGAAAACTTTGCACACCCCCTCACTTCTGTCTCTGTCCTTGTGAGCGCTCACATCGCTCTCCCAAACCCGCCCCCTTTATGTCGAGTTTTATAGATAAATGTAAATATCTCTATATCGATCTATAAATGTACCACCATTAAAAGCAGTCTTAGCGTGGTTTAACATCTGGCGAGCACTAATTTCTTCATTCCGCCCTGCCCAGGAAGGTCTTGGAAGCCAGAGGCGGGCGGGCGCCCCCAGAGCGCGGTTGTGGAGGTTTCAAGTTGTGCGAGAGCTCTACGTGGTACTGTCCCCTAGCCCGGAGCCTGCCCCTATCAGTGCGCTCCGCCCACATCAAGGTTAGTCCTGATCCGGGGTTCCGGGTCACTAGAAAGAAGGCTGAGGGCAATGTACCCAAAGTCAGCCAGTGTATTGACACGGTTGCATAGATCTGGCAATCTTTGAGTCTCTCCATGCCCCAGTAATCCCGGCCTCTCTTCCTAGGTCCCTCGGTTCTCTCCTGTTTTCTCTCTCTCCCCAAAGGCGCCCCTAACCTGATGCAGGCATCCAGCTGCAGCAACTTTGGTTTTCTTTGCTATCCTCCTCTTCCTCGTCTTTTTCTTCTTCCTCTTCCTCCCAACCCCCATCCCTCGCCCCCCCCGACCGCGACGCAGCGTGAGGGCTGGGGTCCGAGGCTCTGATATACAGGCTAACTGAAGCCAGAGCCAGGGACCAACTGCCTTTCAACCCAGTCTTCCCTCCTTCCAAGTCTGTCGAAGAAACCCAGAGGAGAGAACTTAAGCGATACGCACACTACGGCCCATTTTGCACGCTCTTCGCTCTAAAGCAGCTAGAGTATTTTAAATACCCAGATTAAGTTAGGTGGCGCCTGGCCTTTAAAAACAGCCGCAGCCAGAAAAGCACTAATAATACTTGCCCCAGGACACCGGACTCACTGAGCTTTCTCCATTCCTCCCACCCCAACTTTGTGAATCACAGCTTGCAGAGGAGGCGCCCAGTGCTTGTTCCTGGCAGCAACCGGGGCAAGAATCAGACTGCTGTGGGGAAAGGGGAGGGGAACATTGGTGAGCTTAGAGACCGAGGGGAGCCGAAGCTGAGATTGACTTTGCCCCCAATGTAAGTAAAAAGCCAGAGAAATCTCCTTTCCCGTCAGAGTCAGGCGGGGTCTTTCCTGAGGGGTCCAGGGTATATTCACTCCACTTCCCAGCCTGAAGCCTCCAGCTTAGATCAGGCTGATAAAAAAAAAAATGAACTTTTTTGTCCTGCTCTTCTCCTGGAGTCCCAGGTTCAGTTTACTATAGGAATCATGCCCAGCATTGGCAATGTGAGGCTGTGTGTGGGAAAAGCGGTTATCACACATGGTTCACATCTAATTTCCCTGCAGCTCCAAGTTCTTGTCTGCTACCAATTCTCCGTCTTCAACCTCCAATCTCTTTTTTGAAATGACTAAATAAGGCCAAGCCTGTAATTTGCACGCACAATTTCTATTCCTTAAGTCACTTCTAATGGTCAGAGAGACTGAAAATGCAGAGAAGGGGTGGGGAGGAGTGAGAGGACTCTCAGTCAAGGAGAAGCTATCTGCCAGGACAGGGAAGATAAGAAAATCATGCAAGTATAGAAAACCAGGGAGAAAGGTAGACCCTGAACAAGGGTGGCTTTTTTGTTCGTTTGTTTTCAGGAGAAAAGGGTTTTGCAGGCGATCACTGATAAACAGGTTACCCTCAGCTCCAAGGTATAGAAGAGTCTATATCTGGAAGGCATGCTCCAGCTAAGTAGGGCAGGACACTTCATACCAGATAGCCCCTGTATCTAAACCTTCATTCTATGCAAACTGAAGGTTAAGTGGATAGAGAGGCCTTCTGCAGGTCATAGGAACATTGGAGATCTACATCCTATCCTCAGTTGTTGGATCCTTCCTTTCACTTGGAAAGAGATTCAGCTAAATTCAATTTAAAAATTTGGTATTAAGAGCTTACTTATATTTAAGACTCTAGTAGGTGCTGGGTATACAAAAGCAGAAAAGAAAGTTCCTATTTTCCAAGAAGCTTACATTCTGCTGGAAGAGATATACAGATAAAATTTTTAAAAATGATTTGAAGAGAGCTAACCCTAAAAACTGGGGTTAGCAGAGAAGACTTCATAGAGTAGGTTGTGCTTGAGCAGGCTTAAAGAAAGCTAAGGATTCTAAGAAATGGAGTGGAGAGGAAATACATGTCAAATTTAGAGGATAGTCTGCCTACACAAATGTACGGAGATATGAGATGGAATGCTGAGTTCGGGGAACACCTACCATTAATCTAGTTTAGTGGGAGTGTATATGAAGGGCGGTAATATGAAATAAGTATGGAAAGGTAGGTGGGATCCAAACCATATTCCATAATGAGCCACTCAAAGCTTTTGATCAAGGGTCATAAATGTGCCTTACAATGATAAAATGAACTTTAGGCGTGTGGAGGATAGATTAGAGAGGGGGGTAAATGGGAAGCAAAGAGACCAGTTAGGAACCTATTTCAATAATCCAAGTGACAGGTGATGAAGGCTTGGACTAGGATAGAAGTGGTAGTAGTAGTGATGGTAGTAGTAGTGGTGGCAGTAGTAGTGGTGGTAGTAGTAGTGGTGGTAGTAGTAGCAGAAGCAGTTATAGTAGAAGGGATGCTAGTAGCAATAATAGTAGTGGTAGTACTAATAATGATGATAACTAGCATTTGTATAACGCCTGCTTTGGGCCAGGTGCTTTACAAACATTTCATTTGATCCTCACATCAAATCCAGAAAGCAGATGCTATTATTAGCCCCATTTTACAGTTGAGGAAACTGAAGCAAACAGAGCTTAAGTTACTTGCCTATGATTACACAACTATTAAGTGTCTGAGGCCAATTTGAATTCAGATCTTCCCAAGTCCAGGCTCAGAGCTCTGCCAAGGGTGCCCCCTAGCTGCCTTAGATGTATGAGTGAAGGGAAGGAAATGAATGTGCAGAATGTTCTCTGAAATTGAGAATCAATGTGACTTGGGAGGAAGAATCAATGTGACTAAGGGAGAGAGAGACAAGGGTGGCTCCAAGATTGTGAACCTGAGTGACTGGAAGGATAGTGTTGCCCTCAATAGAAAGAGGGGAGTTTGGAGGAGTTACAGGTTGGATGCTAAAAGATCATCATCAGGAAGTATTTATTCAGTGACTATGGCGCGCCAGGCATTGTGCTGTGGCTGGAAGTACAAAGAAAGGCAAAAGCACAGTCTTTGAAGAGTTCACATTCTAAAGGAGGAGACAACCATGCAAACAACTATGTATAAGCAAGATATATGCAGTGGAAGGGGGAAGGTAATCTCATAGAGAAGTCACTAATATTGGGGAAGAGGGGCAAGGACTAGGAAAAGCTTCTTGCAGGAGGTGGGGTTTCAGCTGAGCCAGGAGATAGGGAGAAAGAGAGAGAGCATTCCAGGAATGGGAGACTGCAAGAAAAGGCAGAGTCTGGAGATGGAATGTCACCTAAAAGGAAGAACAATAAAACAAGAAGTCTGGAAAGGTAGGAAGGGTGCAGGTTGTGAAGGGCTTTAAAAGCCTAACAGGGAATTTTATATTTTATCATGGAGACAATAAGGATACACTGGAGTTTGACGATTAGGGAGATGGCATGGTCAGACCTATGCTTTAGGAAGATCACTTTGAGAGTTAAATAGAGTAAGGAGAGACTTGAGGCAGGCTATTGCAGAAGGTTATTACAACAGTCCAGGCAAGAAATACTGAGGGTCTGTACTAGCATGGCAGCAATGTCAGAGAAGAGAAAGCATATTCAATAGATGTTGTGCAGATAGAAACAAGTCTTGGAAACATATTGGACATGTGGGATGAATGCAAATAGGATGTCAAAGAAGACACCTAGGTTGGGAGCCTAGATGAATGGGAGAATGTTGGTGTTGTCTACAGGAATAGGAAAGTTTGGAAGAAGCAAAGTGTTGGGAGAAGGGAGAAAGAAAGGTGATGAGTTTTGTTTTGAATCTATTAAGTTCGAGATATCTATGCGGATAGAAACAAGTCTTGGAAACATATTGGACATGTGGGATGAATGCAAATAGGATGTCAAAGAAGACACCTAGGTTGGGAGCCTAGATGAATGGGAGAATGTTGGTGTTGTCTACAAGAATAGGAAAGTTTGGAAGAAGCAAAGTGTTGGGAGAAGGGAGAAAGAAAGGTGATGAGTTTTGTTTTGAATCTATTAAGTTCGAGATATCTATGAGACCTCAAGTTCAATATGTCAGATAGGAAGTTGGTGATGCAAGACTGAAGTTTAGGGGAGAGATTAGGGTTAAATAAATAGATCTGAGAATCATATACATAGAGATGGTAAATGAATCCATGGGAGCCAATGAGATCACCAAGTGAGACAGTATAGAGGGAGAAGAGAATATGGCCAATAACAACCTTGGAGGACATCTGAAATTAGGGAACATGAGCTAGAAAAAGGCCCAACAAAGGAAATTGAGAAGAGTCAATCAGATAGGTAGAAGAAGAATCAGGAGAAAGCAGTGTTATGAAAACCTAGAGGGAAGAAACTATCTAGGAGAAGATGGTCATCCAAAGTGTTAAAGGATACAAAGAGGTTAAGAAGGATGAAGACTGAGAAAAGGTCATTAGATCTGACAGTTAAGCAATTATTGGCAATCTTGGAGAGGGCAGTTTCAGTTAAATGATGAGGGAGCAATACATACATACATATATATGTATATACGTATAGAAGAGTATAAAATTCTTCTAAATTCAGAAAGAAATAAAACACTAAGGGTATAGGGAGGGATCTTTACAGGGGAAGGCGAAGGAATAGGTTAAAGAGGGTAAAGGAGGTTGTTTAGATTAATGGGAATGGGAGGATAAGGGAGGGATCCTTGGAGAGGGCGTAGGTTAAGTAATAGGAAGGCAGGGTAGAAGTAAAGTAGAGGAGTTAGGAGGGATAGGAAATAAGAGATATGCACAAACATGAAATAAAGATAAAGAGCAGAATTTATTAGGGAAAAAGGAACAGGAGTGGTAATCATGATCTTGGACAAAGTTAAGGCTAATAGATTTAATCAAAAGAGAAAAATAGGGTGACTACACTATGTGTCAGCCATACTCATCAGTGTTGTTTTGGACTATTTAAAATAACTAGACAATATGGAATATTGCTGTGGTGTAGGAAATGATGAGTTGCTTGACGTGGAAAAATATGAAAAGACTTGGACTTATGAAGGAAGAAGTTATCTACCCTTACAGAAACAGAGGACAAATAAATATAGCACAGTCTTACATAGATGCATATGAATGTATATGTTTATAAATGAGTATAATTATAGATTCTAAGTATATGTATGTGCAAGTATATGTAGTAAGGATATATGTATGTATATATTTGCGTGTATGTGTCTATATGTCTATGTATGTATATATGTATGTATATGTGTGTGTATTACATGTGGGTATATGTATATACACATCCAGGTTCTTAATTATAGCCTTTGGAGTTGGAGGGAAGGGGAAAAAAAGGAACAAAGCAAAGAGTACACAACAGAGAACCAAAAAAACTTACAAGGAAGCAAAGAAATGATGGACAGCTCTCACCACAATTAATAATATAATGACATATGCTTTCTTGAAATGGAAATTTAGTGCTATATATTTTGAATCCTCCCTTACGTTCTGCTGTGCACATGGCAATGCTTTTTTCTTTTCTTATTTTGTATTTAAGTTTCAATATTTAAGTTTATAATGTTTCTTTTTTTTATTGTGTATTTAAGTTTAAAATTTAAAAAGAAAGAGATAAAAGTGGTATTGGGGTGGGAAAAGTAAAAAGAAGAATGGTTAGCTGAGCAATGAACATTTGGGTTTTGAAGTTGAAGGATTGCTATCCCCAATTTACAGGTAATAAAAATAAACTCAGAGAGGTATGCGATTTTTCCAAGATAATAAGTTGCAAAGTTAGGATTTAAACCCAGGTTTCCTTACTGTAAATCCAGCATTATTTTCATGATATCTCAGTACACAATAGGAAATAATTTGTTACATCTATAACTGGTACTAGTTCTTCTCCACTGACTTGAAATGAAAGCCAGAGAAGACATTCCTATCAAAACCTGTCATAGGAGATCAAGGTGAAGAGGGAAACAGATGAGAAAACAGATGGGGAAAGGACCGAGATATGATTGTTATGCAACCTGTCGACCTTGAAAAAAATGAGATCATAAGGGCGCTGTGATATACACTGGGTTAAGTGGAAGTCTAGAAGTAATTAATACAATGATCCACCAAAATGGGTCCTTACTTGAAAGGGCAAAACTAAATGGATAGGGCTGGAGCTTAGCTGATAACAGAAAAAGGAAGAAGCAGATAAATCAGAGAGGAGGAGAACTAGGCAACCATGAAGATAGGGAATATGATATGGTAATAGCCTAAAACCAAGGAAGGGAAAAGGCCACTGAGAGCTGGGGAAGCAGCAGGGAGGAAAAGCAATAGATCTCATTCTGATCTGGTTTTCTAATGAAAGCAACTTTAAGGGGTTAACCATCTCAGTTTAATCAAACATGCAAATATCATTAACAGTTCAGGAGGAAAAGATCAGTCCCCTGAACTTCAAGGCAAATACAAACAGAAATTACAAACATCAACAGACAGATCTTGTCTGATTCAAATCACAATACATAGTTACCAGAGAAGAACCAACATCTGGGTTGCAAAGGGCAGTATGCAGCGTGCCCAGAGTCTCAACACTCCTTACGTGAGTGTGCCCCAAAAGTCAAACGCCAAGCTCTCCTCAATTAAATCCTGTTCAAGACAAAAAGATCCCACTTTATCTGCCACATTCAAACAAAGGCCAGAATCATTAAAGACACTTAAGAGAAGAACAACAAAAAGTCCCACCTTAATTACTATTACAAATAGGAACAATCAAATCTTAAGGAGGAAATTCCAAACTATCTACAGCGATATAAAAATGCTTCTAATCATTAATAATAAGAGAAATTCAGATTAAAGCAACTCTGAAGTACCACCCCTCACTTATCAGATAGGCAAAATTGACCACAAAGGAAAATGACAAATTTTGGAGGGAGTGTGGGGAAATGGGCACTTTGATATACCTACCATTGGTGGAATTATAACTTGGTCCAGCCATTCTGGAAAGCAATTTGGAATTCTGCCCCAAAAGTTACTAAACTGCTCTTTGACCCTATAATACTGCTACTATGCTTATGACCCAAAGTGATCAAAGAAGGAAGAAAAGGTTCTATACCTAAAAAATATTTCTAGCAGCTCTTTGTGAAGTGGTAAAGAATTAGAAACTAGTGGGGTGCCCATCAACTGGTAAATGGATGAACCATTATAGTATATTAATGTAAAAGAATATTATTGTACTGTAAGACATGAAGAAGAAGTTTCAGAGGAACCTGAGAATATCTGCACGAGGCAATTCAGAGTTAAGTGAACAGAACCAACAGAACAATTTATACTATATCATCGATATTGTTAAAAAAAAAAGTAATTCTGAAAGACTTGAGAGCTCTTATCTATTTAACAATCAACTATGATTACAAATTATTGCCTACCTCCTGACAGAGAAGTATTGGGATCTGCAGAAGAGACACACATTTTTAATGTGACCTATGTCAGAATTTGTTTTGTTTGACCATGCTTGTTTGTTATAAGAACTGCTTTTTTTCCTGGTTGGTGGTAGTGAGAAAAAATAAATGCTTGATAATTGAAAAAAATTAATTTTTAAAAGAGAGAATCTCTGGCATGTGAGGATTTGTAAGGTCCTATCCAGACTGACATTCTACGATTCTAAGTGATTTAATAGGTCTCCTCAAGAGAAACTCCATTCAATCTAACAAGTCTAAATTGAGTGAATATTATGGTCCCAGCCCTGGACTTGGTGCCGTGGGGAAGACAGGAGAAGGAAAAGTCTCCATTCCTGCCCATAAGAAGCTTACAGAATCATAGAGGAAATAAGACTAATGCCCAAGAAATAGAGAACAAATACAAATAGCAAGAGTAAATGGGGTTTGAAGAAGGGAGAGGTCACTCTGGGGTGACCTTCCATATTGCGATTTTCCCCATTGCAGTTTCAATACATTGTGGCTCAGCATAAGAAATTAAATGGGAATTTTTGGGAGTTTGTGGAAGCTACAGATGACACATGAAGGTCAGCAGATGATACAGAAAACATTTGGAAACTCAGAAATGCATAAAATATATGTATAGTATCATATAATATAGCCTATGACCAAATACTTAACCCAAATTTTACAACAAGGTACTGTAAACACCCCATGAAAGAAAAAGAAAGAATATCTAGACTTCTTCTCCGGTACAAAGGGAGGGCCAAACATTTTTACATGGATTTTCCACATCACAGGGGTGCCCTGTCCTTAACCCCCACAATGTGAAAGGAATAGCTGTATTCAGAAAAGGCCTTCTGAAGGAGGTAGGACATGAGCTGGGTCTTGCAACACAGGTAGGATTTAGAGATGATTCGTTAAAATAGGCAGTAAGAACTTCATAGGATCATGGAAAGTAGAGCTGGATAGCACCTCAGAGATCATCGAGTCCAAATGTTTCATTTATTCTTTAGTTATTTAGTTATTTTTAGCTGTCTTTTGTTTTTTGATTTTGAGTTTCAAATTCTCTCCCTTCTTCCAGACCCCTCCCACCTATTGAGAAGGCCAGCAATATTATATCAATTATGCATGTGAAATCACACACAATATATTTCCATATTAGTCATGCTGCAAAAAAGCAAGAAAAATAAAAAAGTAAAAAATTATACTTCAATTTGCTCTCAGAGTTCATCAGTTCTCTCTGGAAGTAGATAACATTTTTCATCATAAGTCCTTCAGAGTTCTCTTGAATCGTTGTATTGATCAAAGTAGCTAAGTCTTTCATAGTTGATCATCATTACAAAATTGCTGTTACTGTGTACTACTGCTTCTGCTCACTTCACTCTGGGCTAATTCATAAAGGGCGTTTCAGGTTTTTCTGAAACCATCCCTCTCATCATTTCTAATAACACAATCATATTCCATCACAATCATATACCACAACTTATTCAGCCCTTCCCCGATTCATGAGCATCCCCTCAATTTCCAATTCTTTGCTACCACAAAAGAGCTGCCATAAATATTTTTGTACATATAGGTTCTTTTTCTTTTCATTTGATCTCTTTGGTTTACAGACCTCATAGTGACATTGCTGGATCAAGGGGTATGCACAATTTTATAGACCTTTGTGCATAACTTCAAACTGTTCCCCAGAATGATTGGACCTAACTTTGAGTTTTACAGAGGATGGAAACTAAGGCTCAGAAAAGTAAGTGACCTCCCCAAGGTTTTTTTGACTCCGAGTCCAGTGTTCTTGGTACTAAGCAATCAACATTATATCCTAATTAATTTTCCATTTGGGGATTGGAAAACAATGGACAAATTTAAATGAAAGACCACCTAATTGCAGTGAGAGACATTGTGGCATAGTGGATAAACCACTGGACTTGGAGTTAGGAAGACCTGAGTTTGAAACTTGTCTTAGACATTTATTAGTCATCTGAGGCTGGGCAGGCCACTTAACCACTCTAGGCCATAGTATCCTCATCTGGAAAGTTAGAGGTCTGGACTACACCTCTGAGTTCCCTCCTAGTTCTTATAAACTTATAAACCTATAATTAGGGACAAAAAAGATATGTATAGGAATCTTCCCTTCTGGAGAGAAAAGACTACGGTGTCACGTGGACAGGGACCTGGACTGTGAAATGACAGGCACGATTTCAAGTCCTGTGTGACTTTGAGTGAATGACTTCACTTCTTTTGCCATGAATACTCCTAGAACTTATCGCACCTGTGCTTGATGGGAACATCTGTGCCACTGTGGAGAAATCAGTTGAGATTTGCCATCAATTCAACCTACACTTTCCCCTAAGTGGTCTACATGGCTGGGGTTTTCTTTTTTGTTGTTGTTTATTTTTCACCTATTTTTATTTATTTTAAACATTCTTTTCAATTTTTGAGTTCCAGATTCTCTCCCTCCCTCCCATCCTTACCCCATTCAGTGAGAAGGTAAAAAGTATGATGGCAATTATACATGTGAAATCATGAAAAAAACATGTTCCTATACTAGCCCTCTCACAAAAAAATTTAAGAAAACAATTATACTTCAATTTGCAATCAGAGTTCAACAGTTCTCTGTCTGGGAGGTGGATAGCATTTTTTCATGTGAGTCCTTTGGTGTTGTCTTAGATCATTGTATTGATAAGAGAAGCTAAGTCTTTCACACTTAATCATCATTATAACATTGCTGTTACTGTTCACAATGATGTTGTAGTTCTTCTCACCTCACTTTGCATCAGTCTTGCTGTATTTTTTTCTGAAACCACCTCCCACATCATTTCTTATAGCACAGTAGTATTCTATCACAAACATATGCCCACAATTCATTCAGCCATTCCCCAACTGATGAGCATCCCCTCAATTTCCAATTCCTGGCCACCACAAAAAGAGCTGCTATAAATATTTTTGTACATATACTTCCTTTAGCCTTTCCCAGGCGGAGCCAAGATGGCAGCTGGAAAGCAGGGACTTGCGTGAGCTCCCCCCACCAGGTCCCTCCAAACACCTACAAAAAATGGCTCTGAACAAATTCTGGAACTGCAGAACCCATGAAATAGCAGAGGGAAGCAGGGCTCCAGCCCAGGACAGCATAGATGGTCTCAGGGTAAGGTCTATCATGCACTGAGCTGGGAGTGGAGGGGTGCGTAGCCCAGTGTGGGCTGCGCCTGAACCAACTGGACCGGGAGCCAGGCAGAACAGGCCCTAGCACCCTGAATCAGTGAGCTCTAGCAGTTACCAGACTTCTCAACCCACAAACACCAAAGAAAACAGAGAAAGGTTAGTGGGAAAAGCTGCAGGGGACAGTGTAAAAGGAGTTCGAGGTTCAGCCACCACACTGGGGTCAGTGGAGGAGGTGCAGCTACAGAACTACAGCTGCAGTTGCTTCCAGCCCCAGGCTCACCGGGTGGGAGGAATTTAGTGGCAGATCAGAGCAGGAGTGCAGAGCCTGGTTAGATCTGAGTCAGGTCCAGGTTGGCTGCTCTTGGGGGAGGAGGAGCACTGGTGTGGCAGAGCTTGCTGTGAGAAATAGCTCTGAAAACAACAGCACATCCCCTCAAGCTTGGATCAAAGTACTCTTTACTCTACAAGCAGTCATACCCCGACAAAAAAATCAGGGATCAAGTAGTTGACTGGAAACATGGCCAGGCAGCAAAAACAGACTCAGATTCAGACTCAGACTTTGGAATCTTTCTTTGGTGACAAAGAACACCAAAACATAGAGCCAAAAGAAGTCAACAAAGTCAAAGAGCCTACATCAAAAGCCTCCAAGGAAAATATGAACTGGTCTCAGGCCATGGAAGAGCTCAAAAAGGATTTGGAAAAGCAAGTTAGAGAAATAGAGGAAAAATTGGGAAGAGAAATGAGAATGATGTGAGAAAACCATGAAAAACAAGTCAATGACTTGCTAAAGGAGACCCAAAAAATACTGAAGAAAACAACACCTTAAAAAATAGACTAACTCAAATGGCAAAAAAGCTCCAAAAAACCAATGAGGAGAAGAATGCCTTGAAAGGCAGAAGTAGCCAAATGGAAAAGGAGGTCCAAAAGACCACTGAAGAAAATACTGCCTTAAAAATTAGATTGGAGTAAGTGGAAGCTAGTGACTTTATGAGAAATCAAGATATTCTAAAACAGAGCCAAAGGAATGAAAAAAATGGAAGACAATGTGAAATATCTCATTAGAAAAACCACTGACCTGGAAAATAGATCCAGGAGAGATAATTTTAAAATTATTGGACTACCTGAAAGCCATCATCAAAAAAAGAGCCTATATATCATCTTTCAAGAAATTATCAAGGAGAACTGCCCTGATATTCTAGAGCCAGAGGGTAAAATAGAAATTGAAAGAATCCACCAAGTACCTCCTGAAAAAGATCCCACAAAGAAAATTCCTAGGAATATTGTCACCAAATTCCAGAGCTCCCAGATCAAGGAGAAAATACTGCAAGCAGCCAGAAAAGAAACAATTTGAGTATTGTGGAAACACAATCAGGATAATACAAGATCTAGCAGCTTCTACATTAAGGGACCGAAGGGCTTGGAATATGATATTCCAGAGGTCAATGGAACTAGGATTAAAACCAAGAATTACCTACCCAGCAAAACTGAGTATCATGCTCCAAGGCAAAATATGGATTTTCAATAAAATAGAGAACTTTCAAGCTTTCTCAGTGAAAAGACCAGAGCTGAATAGAAAATTTGACTTTCAAATGCAAGAATCAAGAGAAGCATGAAAAGGCAATCAAGAAAGAGAAATCACAAGGGACTTACTAAAGTTGAACTGTTTTGTTTACATTCCCACATGAAAAGATGATGTGTATAATTCATGAGACCTCAGTATTAGGGTAGCTGAAGGGAATATACACATATATATATGTATTTATATATACATAGAGGGCACAGGGTGAGTTGCATATGAGGGATGATATCTAAAAAAATAGCAAATTAAGGGTGAGAGAGGAATATATTGAGAGAGGGAGAAAAGGAGAGATAGAATGGGGTAAATTATCTCACATAAAAGTGGCAAGAAAAAGCAGTTCTGTTGGGAGGGAAGAGGGGGAATGAGTGAATCTTGCTCTTATTGGATTTGACCTGAGGAGGGAATAACATACACACTCAATTGGGTATCTTACCCCACAGGAAAGAAGGAGGAAGGAGATAAAAAAGCGGGGGGGGGGGGGGTGCAACAATAGAAGGGAGGGCAGATAGGGGGAGGAGGTAATCAAAAGCAGATACTTTTGAAAAGGAACAGGGTAAAGGGAGAAAATTGGATAAATGGGGATGGGATAGGAAGGAGCAAAATATAGCTAGTCTTTCACAGCATGAGTATTGTGGAAGGGTTTTACATAACGATACACATGTGGCCTATGTTGAATTGCTTGCCTTCTTAGGGAGGGTGGGTGGGGAGGGAAGAGGGGAGAGAATTTGGAACTCAAAGTTTTAAAAGAAGATGTTCAAAAAAAAAGTTTTTGCATGCAACTAGGAAATAAGATATACAGGCAATGTGGCATAGAAAATTTATCTTGCCCTACAAGAAAGTAAGGGAAAAGGGGATGGGAGGGAGAGTGGGGTGACAGAAGGGAGGGCTGACTGAGGAACAGGGCAACCAGAATACATGCCATCCCGGAGTGGGGGGGGAGGGTAGAAATAGGGTGAAAATTTGTAAATTTTGTAAAATTTGTAACTCTTGTGAAAATCAGTGCTGAAAACTAAAAATATTAAATAAATTAAATTTAAAAAAGAAATAAAAAATTGCCTTTCCCTAATCAATAGTGATTTATAGCATTTTAGATACCTTTGATTTCTTCTTCTTAAAACTGACTGTTCATATCCTTTGACCATTTATCAACTGGGGAATGACTCCTATTTTTATAAGTTTGAGTCGTGATGGAGATTTTCTATTACCAGTAAATGGTAATTTAGGGATGAGATAAATGCTAGTGACCTCTTTCTTGCACACTCTCACTTTGCTTTCTCCCTCTCTACTCTTTTTTATTCCTATATTTTCTCCTTCCCTTCTCCTTCCTGCCTTCCTACCTACCCTTAGCTCCACCATATAGGGAAGGGGTTCTTTGATTCATTGGTGCCATGGTGACAAAAATGGTGGCTCAATCTTGCTTGCAAAGATGCTACCTAGTTTCTTCAGGTGATAACTATGCATGCATGCTTGCTATTAGAAGAGTGTAAGTACTCTTTCCTTAAGAGATGAACTTTCTGGCACTGAGGTAAGGATAATCACTAGGATTATAATAGAAGGATGAGAGAAGTCACCATATTCCCAAGCATTTATCACAGCTGTAGCTTTTTTTCTGATATTTTCGCTGACATTACAGATTCATTCAACAAACAGTTAGCACCTACTAGGCAACAAGATTCATTTTTTCAAAGCCTCAGCTAGGTGGCTAATGTCTTAATGCCCAAGCTAGTAGAAATAAGTTTACTGTGGTTCATTACAGGTGAACTTTGAAACTAAAAGGATATTCATTAGTTTCATGTCCCCCAAAATGCAGGGAAATTCTCATCTCTCCATATGTGACATACCACTTCATACTGCTTACAATATCAAAGTAAATATATGGGCAAATTGGGTGGAGGGCTAGGACGAATTAGCAGCCAATGTGTTGCAAATTTTGTTAACACACACACACAATTCCTTCAAGAATATTCATTTAAATGTCTATGGCCAGACAGAAGCCTTTCAAGACCTGTTGTAACAAATAGACAGATAATTATTAATCAGCATGTGAATTATTTGAATGTAAGACATTTGGCCTAGGGAAAAGCATTCTGAAATGAGAGAAAGATGTGCTCTAATACTGGCTTTCCAAATGACTCTGTGTCACCATAGGTCAGTCACATTCTGGGATCTCAGTTTCCTTCTCTGTAAAATTAGGGGTAGAATTAAGGGATCTCTATGGTTCTTTCAAACTCTTAAACCCTATAATTGTTTGTAAATGGTTGCTAAGTGTTTGAAAGTAGTTTTCTTAAGTCAGTTAAACAACCTACAACCCCATACAATTTTGTTTACACTAGTAATGAGCTTAGCAAACTTTTTTCAAATATGATGCAGAAGTAAACTTTAGCCTTGGCCATGACAGATTTATCATGAATTCTTTATTTGGGAGGCCAAATGAACAAGGTCTTATCAGGAAGACTGGCCATGCTTAATTAGCCTGTCTTTTCTGATTTTTAAGGTTGCCAGTCCAGAAATACATTTTTACTGATGCAAACAAAAGTTTTATTTTAATCTCTTTCACATATGTATTCTTTCGTCTTTTCCCTCCTTTTCCCTCTTCTTTTCCTTCCTCTCTCTTTAGTGTTTTTTGCCTCACTTTTTTTAATCCTGAAAGTCATAAAAGGAAAAGGACTAGTAGGTGGGAGGATCTTTTACTTAAAGTGGAGCAATTTTTAAAATGCTGGCGATTTGTCCTTCACATGAATGTAGGGGGTTGGTATAGAAAATCTTTGAAGAGCCAGGTTTTATGAGTGGGAAATGAGCTTTGTGAGTTCAGGAAATATTTCTGTTATGTGTGCTACACAGACCTAATACATCATGGGTACTTAATGATAATCATAGCTAATAGCTCCATTATTGTTATTATCATATCATATTATCTTATTAGTATTTTTAACCATCGGACAGAACTTATTAACCCATTTAATTGAGCCAGGGCCTTAATGTCACAGTGACTTCATGAAAATTACTAGGCAAGCCCTCAGAGACTATGCAACCACAGAAGGGCTGTTTCCTAGGGCTGTCAGGCTATGCCATGGATGTCTGAGCTTTCCCTTTTCATTTCTTCTTCATGTTTCTTCCTTTCCTTTATTTATCATTCCTTTTTTCTTTCTTGTTTTCTTTCTTCTTTTTTCTTCTTCTTTTTTCCTTCCTTTCTATTTTCTTTTCTTCATTTCCTCCTCTTCATTTCTCCTTTCTTCTTTCAGTTCTATCTCAACGTTTCTTGTTTTTACAAAATCACAGCTGTTTCCTGATGATAACCCTTCCGTCACTGAATTTTACCTTGAAACAGAACAAAGCAATTGAGCAAAACTGACCAACAGGGGAGGGAGCAGAGCCAACATGGCAGATAAAAGGCAGGGACTAACCTGAATTCTCCCAAGTTCCCCTCCAAACAAATTTAAACTAACACCTCAAAATGAATTCTGGAGTGACAGAACCAATAAAAGGATGGGGTGAAACAATTTTCCAGTCCAAGACAACTTACAAGATTGGCAGGAAAGGTCCACCTCACTGGCATGAAAGTAAAGCATAGTCCAGCATTGGCCAGACCAGCACAGGCTACACCCCAGCAAGCCAGCAGCAGGCCTTTGGGGAACTGAATCAGCCGCAGCTGCTTCTGGAGCACTCAGCTCATAAACAGTAAGGGGTTTGGACAACTGGTCAGAAGGAGATTAGAGGGAACCTTTTGCTAGCACCAGGTGCAAGACTCTGTTGCATTACTCATTTGTGGTTCTGGGTCTCAGTTCCAGGGCAAGGAGAGGGAGCACTAGCACATTAGAGCTTGCAGCTACAGGGGTCCAAGAGCCCTGGTCAGTTCCAAGGTGGAAAAGAGCACTTGTGGTCACTCATAGACCAGAGCATAAGCCAGGAAAGCAGTAACTACACATCTTATTAAATAATGCCACCTTGGAAGAACAGAAAACTTACAGACCCACAAAACTAGCTCTGAAAATAGCAACACGAAAATCCTGAAGCTTAGGACAGTGCCTAGGAGCAGAGTCCAACTTTAATATAAAGTTCAAAGCCAAGAAATAAGCTGGGAAATGAGCAAACAAAAAAATCTGGCCAGATATTATGATGACGGAATGATCAAAACACAAACTCAAAAGAAGACAACAAAATCAAAGCGTTAAAGAAAAATGTGAATTGGTCTCAGGCCCAACAGGAATCTCTCAATGAGCTGAAAAAAGATTTTAAAAATCTTAGAGGTAGAGGAAAATGGGAAAAGAAATGAGAGTGATGCAAGAAAGTCATGAAAAAATTCTTGACAGCTTGGTAAAGGAGGTACATAAAATACTGAAGAAAATAACACCTTAAAATACAGAATAGGCCAAATGGTGAAAGAGGCACAAAAATCTACTGAAGAGAAGAATACCTTTAAAAGTAGGACTGGACAAATGGAAAAAGATGTATACAAATCCATAAGAGAAGAACTCATTAAAAGACAGAATTGGCCAAACAGAAAAAGATGTACACAAATTCACTGAAGAAAACAGCTTCTTAAAAAATAAAATTGGTTGAATGGAAAAGGAGGTACAAAAGTACACTGAAGAAAATCCTTAAAAATTAAAATTGGGCAAGTGCAAGCTAATGACTCCATGAGACATCAAGAAAAAATAAAACAAAATTAAAAGGATGAAAAATGGGAGCGGGAGGGAAGAAGTGAAATACCTCACCAGAAAAAACAACTGACCTGGAAAATAGATCAAGGAGAGATCATTTAAAAATTATTGGATTACCTGAAAGCCATGATCAAAGAAAGAGCCTAGACATCACATTTCAAGAAATTATCAAGGAAAACTACCTTGATAGCTTAGATCCAGAGGGTAAAATAGAAACTGAGAAAATCCACCAATTACTCTTGAAAGAGATCCCAAAACGAAAACTCCCAAGAATGTTATAGCCAAATTCCAGAGCTCCCAGGTTAAGCAGAAAATATTTGTGTTAGTAACCAAAAATGGGCTCCTTAACACTTAGTCAACAAGTGCCCTTGAATAGTTTGGCTTTTTCCCCTGAACTAACTGAATGCTGTTTGTATGTTGGATTGGAGTAAGCTTGTCAGCCCCTTCACCTTGCTTCCCTTGCTTAAGCAGATCGAAAGAACCTGTGCTTTCCCAGTCAACCTTTTCACCTTGCTTAAGCAGATCAAAAGAACCTGTGCTTTCCCTGGCGTACCTTACACCCCTGCAGAAGCCGGATGGTTAAAAACAGCTTACGTTGGAGCCAGAGGCTGCTACAGCTACAGCTACAGCCAAAGCTGAAGCAGGAGCTGCCGGTAGCAGAGCTGACCTACGTGAGGATTGAGGAGCGCTGAACAAGGACTTGAGGCCAGTGGGTAATCTTTTTACCATAGAGGGGAAGCATGTATATGATTTTGCTTGATACCATCATGCTTCTCTGTGGCCTCCTGGTTACTCTTGTGAGGCAGACTTATTGGACCTGGAAGCTTTTGATCAAAATATCAAAATGGGGATGCTGGTTTGTGGGTTGGTTACTGTGGAGCCTAAATATATACTTTGATTCTTCTGCCTCCTACTTTGAGAATCACTTATATCCGGCAGTTCTGAACCGTTCAGATATATATATGATCCTCTTTGAAATTATAAATTCTGCCCTCCTAATACAATATTGTAAGCAGCCAAGAAGAAATAATTCACATACTGTAGAGCCACAGTCAGGATCACATAAGATTTAACAGCTTCCATGTTAAAGAAATGGAAGTCTTGGAATGTGATGCTCTGAAGGGCAAAGGAGCTAGGATTACAACCGAGAATCACCTACCTAGCAAAACTGAGTATAATCCTTCAGGAGAAAATCTTTAGATTTCTTTAGAAAAGATCTGCTCTTATTCATTGTAGAGGCTGTCAAGTCTTGTGTGATCCTGACAATGATCCCTTAGTTCCTGAACTGCTTCTTTCTGGATGCTTGAATCATTTTTTTCCTTTGATTTATGAGAGCTGTGTTTTGCCCGTGACATAATTAGGACTTTTGTATGCAGGGTTTCTTTCAAGAGGTGATAAATGGATTGTTTTCAGTCTTTACTTTTCCATTAATTCTAATAGATCTAAGCAGCTTTTACTTATGATTTATTGAAAAAAATAGCATCCAGGTTTTCTTTATCACAGTATTCAATGAGTCCAGTTATTCTTAAATCCTCCTTAGCCTATTTTCCAAATCATTCGTCTTTGTCTTATATTTGTCTTACATTCTTTCTATTTTTTCAGTCTTTTGATTTTGTTCTAATATTTCTTCCTGTCTCATGGAGTCATTGATTTCTATTTGGTCTACTCTGGTTTTCAAAGATTCCATTTCTTGGGCAAGGTTTGTGACTTTCTCCTCTAAGCTATTTATTCTTCCAATTCTTTCCTCAAGAGAGTTTATTTCATTTGAAAGTTCTTGTTTATTTCTTCTAGGTATTCATGTAACCATTATGGAAAGTCCATTTTTTTCCTTTGAGTCTCTGCTTGCAGTTATTATATAGAGTTACTCTCTACATCTTTTTGGGAATCTTTAGATTTGCAATAACTTTTTATACTGGTCAGTGTTGTCTTTATTTCCTCATCTCTCCAGATTTAGTACCTGAATTGGAGCTTTGTGCCAGGTCCAGGCCTGCTTCACTTTGGGGAGAAATGGTCAGACTTTCTTGGTCTTAGCCTAATTTATCTATGTTCCTTCACTATTCTCTACCTCCCCAGTTTGGGCTCCCCTGGATCTTTTAGGATCAAAGTGCTAGATGCTCAAAATCCTCTCTGATACCTCAGGAAAGAGACCTCTAGCTTGGATCATCCTAGTCTAAGGGTTGATGTGCTACATCTGTTCCATGCTGCTGCCCACTGCTGCTCCCCAATACTTTCAAGTTCCTCACCCAGCAACTTTCTGACCATCCTGGAGATTTCTGAGGGGAGCCCTTTATTCTTGCTGCCTCCAGTCACAAATCCTTTCAAGCTACATGTGTTTCTGGCAATCTCTAGTGGTCCTGGGATGCTATGGTTTTTTTTGGGGGGGATGCTATGGTTTGCTAGCACTTATAGATAGCCTTTTCTATTGCTTTGGGTTTCTGGCTGACCTCTTGTGCAGTTCTCAGGTAGAAGAAGCCATTTTTATGTTTCTTATTAGATTTCTTGATCATTATAAGGTCTGATGCAAATGCTAGGGTTTTGCTGGTATGTAGGAACTGAGCAATCTCTTCAGGTAGTTGTCTTGGCCAGAAGTATTGCAACTCCCCTGTGCTTTTTTCACTATATCATGTTGATTTGAATATAGCTACCATACCCCCATAAGTCTTGTCTTTGGTTAAATATCTACAGTTATTTCAGGTGATCCTCATATGACTTTTAGCATTTTAGATAAGTCATAAACCCTTTAGAGTACAGTGAGTGACAGCTGCATACCAATCATTTCCCTTAAGTCCAGACTGGTCTCTTTACTTTTATCCTTCAAGGCTTAGATTGCTTCACCCCTTCTGTGAAGCCTTTCCAGATGATGCCAGCCCACACTAATCACCTTTCTCCAATTCCCTAATGTACAGTCATAATTTATACTACACAACTACAAGAACATTGTAAACCTTCTAATTCCATAATTATTTTCATATGCGTCAGTTTAGTCTCCCAATGGTTCTATAAAAACCTTTCAAGGCATCTTTTCCATCACTTATATTTGAAAGAACACTGGTCAGGAAATCTGGATTCTACTCTACCTGTCCTGCCACTAACTTGTATTATGTCCTTGGGCAGGCCATTTCACCTTCTCTGGCCTCAGCTTCTTTTTTTAAGGAGTTGGACTGGATGACCAGTGAAGTCTTTTTTAACTCTATCATTTGCTGCTCTAGAATTACCATAAGATTAAATTGTAGGATGTGATATTAAAAAAAAGTTTGAATGAATCCACTAAACTTATCTCTTTAGAATCTAACCACATCCTTCCTTACCCCGCCAACTCACCTGGAAGGAGCTTTTCATTGTCTCTACAAAGTCCATCCTAACTAAAAAAGTAACTGCATTTAGGACTGATGATCCCACAAGCAGCTTAGATAGGAATAGGTGGGCTGTTTGGTATACTATATTAATAGATAACCTCACCAACCCTTACCTCTATCTCACTGCTACTGCCTCATTTCCTTATTAATTTTCTACCCAGGTACTAATGCAATCAAGGAATATGATCTGATAATTCCTCTCACAAATTAATAGAAAGCACAGTTTCTCTCATTGATTAATCACTTAGTCCTGAGATACCCACCCCAGTTTCCAGGTAAGCTGAAGAAACCTCTTTTTTCCATAAGTTTTCACTCTTTCTCAATATCAAACATGGGAACCTTAAGTTTATAGTCTAAACCTTAGGCAAATATCTCTGTTGCTATTTATATAAGTAATTCATACTATAACAAATAATATAAAGATACTGAAATACCTAGACAATGTATCAACTGTGACAAAGATCACATCTGGAGTCACAGCTAACCATTAACTACACCTGCAGACTCCACAGATGGCCGTCCAAGTCAAGAATTCTATTCAGGATATTTACTCCACAGCATATCTCTTCCATAGGATAAGTGCTACAGGAACTTCAAAGAATCTACAAATAGTATAGAACTTTCATTTTGTGGATTTTTTTGCAGCAGGGAAAAAAAACTGTTTATTGGGTTACTTTCTCCCTCCACATCCTCCACATCCTCTCCATCCCCCCCATCTCCTCCTGCATTCCTAGAGAGGAAACCACTGAGGATAGAAACAAGCAGACACCATGTGGAGGGCGCAGGAGGGAGCTCATAAGAATATGGAGATTTACTAGATTGAAAAGTAAACAAACAACAAACCTGGGGGGACTTCTCGGTTTCTGGGAATTTTTTTATCATGCATATTTCTGAGAAAGGGATACTGAGCCTCACTTCCTACCCACTGGCCTGACAGCCCTAAGTGTTTGGGGAGCTGGAGGTGGTGGGAAGGGGGTTCTACATGGATGAGTCTGCATGACGGGGCTGTGCCTCTGGGTAAGGCAATAGTTCTGCCTGCCCCATTCCATTCCACCCCACCTCACCTATAACTGGACAGGCCCTTAGGCCCAAGTCAGAATTGACAAGAGTCCTGATCTTGGTGGCCCCAACCAAGAGAGAAGCAAGTACCTGGATGGGGAGGGAACTTTACTACCAGTAGGGAAGGTAATAAGGGAGTAAAGGTAGGCCCTGGAGCAATTTGCCCCCATGTGACCATTTTCACCATAAGATCCTTGGGGTTTGGGGAGTAGCCACAGTTGGAGAAGCAATCCTGTGGGCAGAAAGCTCAACAAAGAGAGAAAGAGCAGAGAACAGAGCCATAATTAGGGAGGGGAGACCACTAGGCTTTGCCCCCAGATTAGAAAATTTGGAAGGTACCAACTGCACCACTACAGGGTAAACTTTTCCCCACCCCTGGTGCCACCAGCACTAGCCCAGAGTATACTTCCTGACTACTCTTTCTGATCCGGGCAGTCATAGGCTTTGCAAAGTAGAGGAGGAAATGAAGGGAGAGCTGAAGGAAATCCTCCCTTGCCTGATCCATCCCGGCAATGGTGGCCTCCTTCCAGTGCTACCTCCTCCTCCTTTGACAATGCAGAAACCTTGTGACATCCCAGAGAGTTCTTGCTGGCCCCCATGGCCATGATCCAGGTGAGCATCCTCTTACTCCTCCCTGTGAGCCTTGTCTCAGGTGCAAAAAAAACTGCTAATTACAGATCTGAGAGAGAGGGAAGGCACCTAGGCATCTGAGTGGCCTGTCTTCTTGGAAAGGAGGAAAGATAAATTCCAAAGTCTTTCCCTATGCTCACCCCCACTTGGAAAGTCTTTGGGGATGGGAACAGGAAGTTAACTGGTTTTTTCTGGACATCAGGGAATAGAATGTAAGGTCACTGGTTTTACCTAACTCCTTCAGCCTAGAAACATCCACCAAGTCTGCAAATTAATTTCTCCTACTCCCCCTCCATTCCTGAGCCCACTAATGAGGGATGGGAAGAGCAAGTCAGGTGAGCTAAGCCTAAGGAAACCAACCAGGTCAGTCTGATCTCCCCAGAAGCTGTGAGGAGAGAATATTACATTAGGACTTGGTATCTACCTTCTCACCATTACCACAAAGGGAGGGGGTCCAAAATAGGAACCTAGGGCTAAGAGGGAGGAAAGGGTTGCTTCCTTAGACTATTCTGATGGGAAGAGAGGCCCACTCTGTCTGCTCTTTGGAGCTCCAAAACCCCTCTCCTTCCCACTGTATCTCATTTTGTGGAATTTTAAACAAAAAAAAATCAACTAATACTTTACTAAGAGATAGAAACTTGAAAAATAATAATCTTGGCAATTTGTAATACAATACGTGTGACTGGTTTCTTTTATAAGTTTTTTGATGTATGTATTTAATTTAAGAGCTAAATCCTACTCTCTTTTTAAATCTAATTTTAGTTGTCTTTCAAACACATCCTCTTTCAAGCAGGAGACATGGCTAATTTTAAACAGTGAATTAAGAGCTGTTATTCATAAATTAAAGAATACTGAAAATGTGCAAAGCACTTTAAAGTCATTTTCTCAAAATTTCTCTTCAGTCTCTCTGAAAGATGACATTTAACCCATCAAGTCTTTCAGAAAGAAGTTCTCCTTGGTGCAGGGGTGGGGAACCTGCAGCCTCAAGGCCACATGTGGCCCTCTAGGTCCTCAAATGCAGCCCTTTGACTGAATCCAAACTTCACAGAGCAAATACCCTTAATAAAAGGATTTGTTCCATAAAACTTAGATTCAGTCAAAAGGCCACACTCGAGGACCTAGAAGGTCACACATGGGCTTCAGGTGGCAGGTTCCCCACCCCTGTAGTCCTTTCTGTCTGTGCCTCACATTGTTTTTCTGAGCCATGGCAGTTCACTCTCTCAAAGTGATGAGCAAAACTGTTCATCCACAAGAGTCTATTCCTTCTTTAAGAAGTAGCAATAGTGATTGGGGGTGGAGCCAAGATGGCATCTAGAAAGCAGGGACTTGCTTAAGCTCTCCCCTAAATCCCTCCAAACACCTGCAAAAAATGGCTCTGAACAAATTCTAGAGCTGCAGAACCCTCAAAATAGCAGAGGGAAGCAGGTCTCCAGCCCAGGATAGCCTGGATGGTCTCTAGGAAGGGCCTATCACATGGTGCTGAGAGTGGAGTGCAGCCCAGTGTGGACCACACCAGGACCAACCAGACCAGGAGTCAGTCCAGAGCAGGCCTTAGGGCCATGAATCATTGAGCTGTGGCAGTTACCAGACTTCTCAACCCACAAACACCAAAGACCACAGAGCAGGTTAGTGGGTAAACTGCTAGATACAGTTAGAGAGAGGTCAGGGCCCCAGCCCTGGGGGTGATGGAGATGGTGCAGCAGTGGAGCTCCAGCGTTAGCTGCTTCACTGGCTCACACAGTGGGAGGAATCAAGCGGCAGACCAGAGCAGGAGTGCAGGGCTTGCTTTGCTCAGCTTGGATCTGATTCACAATCCTGTTTGGCAGTTCTTGGGGGAGGAGAAGTTCTGCTATGGCAGAGCTGGAGGTGATGGTGCAGTAGAAGTAGCTATGAAAATAGCAGCACAGCCCCTAAAGCTTGGGACAAAGCGCTCTCTACACTACAAGCAGTCATACCCTGACAGAAAGCTCAAAGGTCAAGTAGTTAGCTGGAAACATGGCCAGGCAGTGAAAAAGGACATAGACTCAGACTCAGACTCAGACTCTAAAATCTTTTTTTGGTGACAAAGAAGATTGAAACATACAGCCAGAAGTCAACAAAGTCAAAGAGCCTACATCAAAAGCCTCCAAGAAAAACATGAAATGGTCTCGGGCCATGGAAGAGTTCAAAAAGGATTTAGAAAAGCAAGTAAGGGAAGTAGAGGAAAAATTGAGAAGAGAAATGAGAGTGATGCAAGAAAACCATGAAAAACAAGTCAACAACTTGCTAAAGGAGACTCAAAAAAATACTGACGAAAACACCTTAAAAAATAAACTAACTCAAATGGCAAAAGAGCTCCAAAAAGCCAATGAGGAGAAGAATGCCTTGAAAGGCAGAATTAACCAAATGGAAAAGGAGGTCCAAAAGACCACTGAAGAAAATACTACCTTAAAAATTAGATGGGAGCAAGTGAAGCTAGTGACTTTATGAGAAATCAAGATATTATAAAATAGAACCAAAGGAATGAAAAAAAATGGAAAACAATGTGAAATATCTCATTAGAAAAACCACTGACCTGGAAAATAGATCTAGGAGAGATAATTTTAAAATTATTGGACTACCTGAAAGCCATGATCAAAAAAAGAGCCTAGACATCATCTTTCAAGAAATTATCAAGGAGAACTGCCCTGATAGTCTAGAGCCAGAGGGTAAAATAGAAATTGAAAGAATCCGCCGATCACCTCTTGAAAAAGATCTCAAAAAGAAAATTCCTAGGAATATTGTCACCAAATTGCAGAGTCCCATATCAAGGAGAAAATACTGCAAGCAGCCAGAAAGAAACAATTTGAGTATTGTGGAAACACAATCAGGATAACACAAGATCTAGCAGCTTCTACATTAAGGGACTGAAGGGCTTGGAATATGATATTCCAGAGGTCAATGGAGCTAGGGTTAAAACCAAGAATCACCTACCCAGCAAAACTGAGTATCATGCTCCAAGGCAAAATATGGATTTTCAATAAAATAGAGAACTTTCAAGCTTTCTCAGTGAAAAGACCAGAGCTGAATAGAAAATTTGACCTTCAAACACAAGAATCAAGAGAAGCATGAAAAGGTAATCAAGAAAGAGAAATCAGAAGGGACTTACTAAAGTTGAAATGTTTTGTTGACATTCCTACATGGAAAGATGATGTGTATAATTCATGAGACCTCAGTATTAGGGTAGCTGAAGGGAATATATATATATATATATATATATATATATAGTATGTATATGTATATATATACATACACACACACACATACATCTAGACAGAGGGCACAGGGTGAGTTGCATATGAAGGGATGATATCTAAAAAAAAATAAATTAAATTAAGGGTGAGAGAGGAATATATTGAGAGAAGGAGAAAGGGAGAGATAGAATGGGGTAAATTATCTCACATAAAAGTGGCAAGAAAAAGCAGTTCATTGGAAGGTAAGAGGGGGCAGGTGAGGGGGAATGAGTAAATCTTGCTCTCATTGTATTTGACCTGAGGAGGGAATAACATACACACTCAATCGGGTATCTTACCCCACAGGAAAGTAAGGGAAAGGGGATAAACAAGGGGGGACAATAGAAGGAAGGACAGATAGGGGGAAGAGGTAATCAAAAGCAAATATTTTTGAAAAGGGACAGGGTCAAGAGAGAAAACTGAATAAAGGGGGACAGGATAGGATACAGTCTTTCACAACGTGAGTATTGTGGAAGTGTTTTACATAATGATACACATGTGTGGCCTATGTTGAATTGCTTGCCTTCTTAGGGAGGGTGGGTGGGAAGGGAAGAGGGGAGACAATTTGGAACTCAAAGTTTGAAAAGCGTATGCTCAAAAAAAAGGTGTTTTTGCATGCAACTGAGAAATAAGATATATAGGCAATGGGGCATAGACTTCTATCCTGCCCTACAAGAAAGTAAGGGGAAAGGGGTTAAGGGGTAATGGGGTGACAGAATGGAGGGCTGACTGAGGAATGGGGCAATCAGAATATATGCCACCTTGGAGTGGGGGGAGGGTAGAAATGGGGAGAAAATTTGTAACTCAAAATCTTGTGGAAATCAATGTTGAAAATTAAAATATTAAATAATAAAAACAAAAAAATAAATAAAAGAATCTCCATTAAAAAAAGAAATAGCAATAGTATCCATGGTCTCTATGGGAGAGGCCATTGAAGCTGGTGTTTCAATTATTAAAATTAAAATGTTATTTTAATGCTTCCATTATCTGGGATTTCATAGGTGTGAATATGCCAATGCCTACACAATTTGTCTACAAGTAAGACTATAGGATCATAGAACTAGAGTTTAAATGGCTCTCAAAGGTTATCTACTTTGTAATGTTACCATTTGGGAAACTGAGGCCCACAGAGATGAATTTACTTCCTAAAGTCACATAGGTAGTGTGTCAGCGGTTTGATTGAGGCTATGTCTGCTAACTCCAGACACAGTGCCCTTTCATCAGCATGATGCTTTCTTCCTCCAATGTTTGGGGAGTTGCCACAGCAGCAGTTTCAATGCCCTGGGACAACCTCACAATAGGGCTGATCTTCTGGCATCAGATCTACAACATATCACTGGATTGATAACCAGAACTGGAAAGTTTGGTAGGACTTGCCAGATCTGGGTTTCAGAGGCACAGTTTTGCAGTCTGCAGATTTACCTCCATACCATAAGGAAGCATCAGCAGAGGAGTTTAGAAGAATTTGTTAATGACTTACTAGCCCGTGTTTATATTCCTTATATAATTTTAGAGTGGAAAGGGACCCCAGGTAGAATCTAGTCCTCTCCCCTTTAACAAGTCTGAATCCCCTTGACCGAACAAGTGGACATTTAGCCTCTACTTAGGTTCTTTGGACTTCACATCTTATTGGTGCGAAGGATTAAATGTTGTAATTCTCATTTTACATACAGAAATAGAAGTATGAAGAGGACACAAAGCCATATACCTAGTCAGGGAGAACTAGATGAAGATATCCTGGCTACAGGCACAAGTCACAGGGTCATGGATTTAAAGCCGGATGTTAAAGATCTGGTCCAACCTCCTTATTAGAAATCAGGAAACTGAAATGCAGAAAGGTGAAGCAATTTGCCCAATTATTCTCACTAAGAATAAGAAGTTGATTCAGGATTTGAACTCAGGTCTTCTGACTCCAAATCTTGCACTTTTTCTACTATACCATACTGTTTTCCCAACTATAAGCCTATACAACCTTCCTAGGCACTAGATGGCACAATGTGATAGCACTTTAAACTAGGAATAAGGAAGTCCTGAGCTCAGATCTGATCTCTTAACACTTAACAACCTTGACACCTAACAGTCCTGCGACTCTGATCAAGGCACTTAATCTCTGTCTGCCTCAGTTTCTTTTACCTGCAAAATGGGGATAATAGTAGCACCTACCTGCCACGTTAAGGATCAAATGAGATATTTGAAAAGCACTTTGAAAACTTTAAGGTGTTATATAAATGCTAGTTATTATAATTCCTGATAATACCCACATCCACACTATAGTGTGGAGAAGGAGCCATTTCACCATTTAATAGGCATTTTCCAATGTGAGAAATCTCCTGTAATCGCTTCACAATAAATCCTCAACCAACCAACCTCCAAAACTACAGGGCTGTACACCTGTTGGAAATAATGCCTGTATTTATGTAGCTTTTTAAGCTGTACAAAATGCTTTACATAGGATGTATTATCTGAACCTTATGAAACCCTCTAAGGGAGTGGCTACAATTACCATTATCTCCACTTAACAGATGAGGCTTACCAAGGCTAGCAAATACTTATAGTAAGTCATGACCTGCACTCTATCAGCTATTCCATGGTATGTGAGTGTGTGTGTGTATTTATATTATGTATATATGTATGTATATACCAGTGTATACCACAAGTTGTCCAAAAGTGAGATTATAGGATCATACTTTTCTGTGACAAGTAAGAAGATTATAGGATCATATATATATGCATGTCTATGTATATATGTGTACTATACATTCATGTATGCATGTGCACACAATGCACACATATTTTATGTGTATATATGATATGTATACATATATACATATATGTGCATGTATATGATGTATACATACGTGTGTGTTTGTATACACACAAACAGGAGAGTTAGCACCCCAGAGAAGCCTGGGAAAGGAAAAAGGAAGATCTATTAGTTGACATTCAACAATTGCACAGGTAGGCAGCCCACATGGGAACTCAAGTGCCTCAAGAGAGTAGAGAGAAGAGAGAAGGAAGAATATTTTTCTTGCCTCACTATACAACGAGGGACAGGAAGGGGGAAGGTAAGGGAGCAGAGCAGAGGAGGAAAAAAATCATTCCAGAAGCTCTTATCCTCAGACCACAAATTCCTCCAGGTTTCACCTAGATAGGGAAACTGACATTTCTATATCTGCCAGTTTACAATAACCAGAGAAGGTAAGAAAGTGTTTGCCTTGGTCTTTATGTTCACTGAATGCCCAGCCTTAAATTCCAACCACCGACCCCCCAATAAAAAAGACCCACTCCAGAAAGGGGCAAAAATGTGTTAAGGCTTGGGGGGTGAGGCAGTCCTAGGGTTTCCTAAGACTAGGGAGAGCTCAGAGCTATCTCCATGCTACAGAAGGGCCTGGAAGGCCCCGGATTGCTGAGGGGAGGAGGCTGGGTTGGGCATCAGGAGTAAGAGGTAATAAATGAATTGTATTCTAAACACTTTTCTTGAATTCAAAGCGCTGTTTACTCTAGGGAGAACCAGAGTGGAAGATAGCTTGTGGTCCCTTTGCACTGTCCAGGCCTAAAACTTAATTTTCAAAAAAAAATTTTTCAAATAGGGGATTGAATTTCAGTTTGAGGGATTAGGGAGAAGACTTTAAGGGGCTGCTTATTGGAAACAAGGCCAAGCAGAGCAGCTGGCTGGGATTAGGCCCAGCTCCGTCTGTGATTTCAACTAATTCCATGTTGCTCATAGGACACTCTATCTGAGCACTAGTGGAGACCATTCTGAGGAAATTATTCTCATGTCCCTGTCTGGGTGCTATAGCTACACTTGGGAGGAGGATTTGGGGAGGCAGGGGCGAGGCAGTGGGGGGGAGAGGCAGGAGCCCCGAAGTAGCTCTGTCAGAGACTAACTCATATATTTGAGAAATCCTTAAGCAGCCGGTGATCACCCCCTTGTCCAAACAGACATATATTTTTGATGAGGTCTTCTGACTTCTTACAAGTGGCTCAGAAGACTGCAATCTACTAACACCATTTACAACAATTGTTACTAATGTTATCAATTTACATCATATGTGCATCTCTCTCTGGATTAATCAATTACAGACCAGGAAGTGTGTCCCGTCGTATAATTCCAGAATTTAGTTAGGATCTCCACTAGTCTTGGTCCATGGGAAGAAGGAATGAAGTGAGAGCTGGCCAAATCAGGTCAGACTGCTAGGAACTATGACTTAAGAATGGTCGCAGACCGGGTTAATGAGGTTCTTGGACATAGGTATTGCTTTGAAGCTCCCTCTCCCAGGGGGTTTTAAATATTTTTGTGTCATAGATCCTTTTGGCAGTCTGGTCCAGCGCAGTACCTGGCACATAGTGGATGCTAATAAATGCTTATTGAATTCAATTGAGTTGGTGAAGCCTATGGACCTTTTCTCAAAATAATGTAGCAAAACGCATAAAATTACAAAGGAAACCAAGAATGTTGAAATGCAATTACCAAAAAGAATTCACTCAGCCCAAGTTAAGAACCCCTGCATGTAGACATAAAAGAATTGCATCCATGAAAGAAGCTAGTACCCTCATACTTTCAACCCTCGATGGAAAAGGGACCATGTTTAAAATAACAACAAAATGTATAAAATACTTGCTATCTACCTACCAAGATACACAAAGGAACTATATGACTAGAGCTATAAAACACTTTTTTTGGAAATAAAGACTGATCCAAATGATTGGGGAAATATTAATTTCTTATGGATAGGCAGAGTCAATATATTAATGACAATACTTCCTAAATTAATTTACTTATTCAATGGCATACCAATCAAACCATCAAAGAATTACTTAATAGAACTAGAAAAAATAAAATTAATCTGAAGGAATAAAGAATATCAAGGGAAATACTGAAAAAAAACAGGAAGCATAAGTTCTCAAATACAGCATTGTGCTGGACTGCCTATCGAGAGCATATTGTTAAATTTTCAGTGTGACTGTTTGCACCTCAGAAATAAGCAAACGCTACAAATCAAGGATTGAGTTATTATTTTGTTGATGGTTCAGACTTAAGACAGTGATAGACAAAATGTTAATGACACAGATTAAACTTAAAAATGTGTTGTGCATACCTTTTCTGTTTAAACATTTACCAACATATTCAGACTATACTACAAAGCAGTGGACTGATTGAAAAAGTAAGTTGCTCAGTGGAAGTGGTTAGGAAAACTGAAGCAAATTAGCAAGTAGCTTAGTGTTAGATAAAACCAAGGACCCTAACCAAAACTGCTAGAAAGACTGGATACTAGTCTAGTAGAAATTAGGCTTGGACCAAAACCTCATACCATATACTAAGATGATTGAGATTTATAAAAATCACATAATGAACAAATTACAGGAACAAAGAAGAAATTATTTTTCAGATCTATGGATATGAAAGATTTCATAACCAAGCAAGAGATAGAGAGGATTGCAAAGGTGCAGCTAAGATTAGAAAGGAAACAGTTAACTAGAGAAAAAAATCTTTGCAGCACATTTTTCTGACAAAAGTCTCATTCCCAGATATATATGGAAATGATTCAAGTTTATAAGAATAAGAGCCAGTCCTCAGCTGATAATTGAACATTCTCAAAGGAAGAAACACAAGCTATCTATAGTTATATGAAAAGATGCCATTATCATTAATAATTGCAGAAATGCAAATTAAAGGCAACTCTGAGATCGCACCTCCCACTCATCAGACTGGCAAAGTCAAAAAAAAAGGAAAATAGCAAATGTTGGAGAGGATGCCTATTGGTGGAGCTATGACCTGTTCCAGCTATTTCTGACAAATAATTTGGAACTAGGCCTCAAAAGTTACTCAACTGTGGTGAACTGATCCAACCATTCTGGAGAGCAATTGGAACTACACCCAAAGAGCTATAAAACTGTGCATACCCTTTGATCCAGCAATACCACTACTAAAGCTGCATCCCAAAGATATTTTTTTAAAAAGGGAAAAGGATCTATTTGTGCAAAAATATTTATAATAGCTCTTTTTATGGTGGCAAAGAATTGGAAATTGAGGGAATGCCCATCAGTTGAGGAATGGCTGAATGAATTGAACATATGATTGTAATGGATCGCTACTATGCTGTAAAAATGATGAGCAGGCTGATTTCAGGAAAACTTATAAGAAATGACTTATATGATGCAAAATGAAGTGAGCAGAACCAGGAGAACATTGTACATAGTGACAACAATACTGTGCAATGATTAATTGTGAATGACTTAGCTCTTCTCAGCAATACAATGATCCAAGACAATCCCAAAGGAAACATGATGGAAAATACTATCCACCTCCAGAGAAAGAACTGAGAGAGTGTGATGAAAATCAAAGCATCCTATTTTTCACTTTCCGTATTTTTTATGGTTTTTTTCTTTGGGTCTACATCTTCTTTGACAATGACTAATATGGTAATATGTTTTGCATGATTGCACATGTATAACCTTTATCAAATTGTTCACTGTCTGAGGGAGAAGGGAGGTGAGGGAGGGAGAGAGAAAATTTGGAACTCAAAAATTTTTTAAATGAATGTTAAACTGGAAAGACTTTACGTTACCAATGCAAAGTGCAGTGAACAGAACCAGGAGAACACTGTACACAGTTAGCAGCAATATTATACAATGAAGAGCTATGAATGAGTTGGCTATTCTTTGCAATGCATCCAAGACAATGCCAAAGGACTCATGATGAAAAGTGCTATCTTCTTCCAGAGAAAGAACTGATGTTGTCTCAATATGGACTGAAGCATACTATTTTTCCCTTTCTTTCTTTCTTTTCTTTTCTTTTTTGTTTAAGTCTTCTTGCACCAAATGACCAATATGGAAATGTTTTACATGATTACACATGTATAAGCTATACCAGATTGCTTACTGTCTCAGGGATGGGGAAGAAGAAGGAGGGAGGGAAAGAGGAACAGAATTTAAAATTCAAAACTTTAAAAAAATGTTTAAAATAAATGTTAAAAATCCTTTTTACATGTAATTGGGGAAAAATAAAACATTATTTTTTAAAAGTCATTCAGCTGTGCAGATCCATTCACCCAGTGTTACTACTAAACAGCTTATACTCTAAAGGGATCAAAGAGAGAGGAAAAATTCATCTACACACAAAAATATAGCAACTCTTTTTGTAGTGGTGAAGAACTGGAAACTAACAAAAGGTGGTATTGAAATAAAGAAAGAAATGGTTTCAAAGAAACTTGGGAGGACTTGTATAAACTGATATAGAAGCTAATTAGCAGAGCCAGAAGAACAATTTCTACTACAGCATCAACGTTGTACAAATGAACAATTTTGAAAGATTTAAGAACTCTGATCAAGATCTAAGAAGTCTGATCAACTCTGATCAGCCATGACGC
Source organism: Trichosurus vulpecula (assembly GCF_011100635.1). Classification (NCBI taxonomy): domain Eukaryota; kingdom Metazoa; phylum Chordata; class Mammalia; order Diprotodontia; family Phalangeridae; genus Trichosurus; species Trichosurus vulpecula. The sequence continues at coordinate 28,686,253 of NC_050575.1, read as the reverse complement.
CAGGGCCCTTGTGATGGAACATGCTATCCACAGCTTGACAGAGAGGCAATGGACTGACATGCATGATGAGACACATTTTTGACATGACCAACAGTGGAATTTGTTTTGCTTGACTATACTTCTTTTTAACAAGGGTTTCCCTCCTCCCGCTGTGAGTGGTGGACAGCAGAAAAAGAATGAGTAATAATTAAAAAAATTAATTTTAAGAAAGGTGATTACCATCTCCATCATCACCAGTAACAACCAGTTACCAGCTGTCCTGGACATGCAGGTAAGCCCAAGAGTCTTGGGAACAGCAGCACCCTCATACCACTTGCCCTGTTCCCACTCAGCCTCTATAGCCATTATCAAGGGAGCAACATTTGTGGAGGAGAACACCCAAAAACACCAACTGCCACCCACAGAACAAGCAAGCCTAGCTGAAATAGCAAGACATCTGGGGTGGGAGGAGGAGAGGAGGGGAAAGAGAGACAGAGAGAGAGAGAGAGAGAGAGAGAGAGAGAGAAGAGACAGACAGAGACAGAAAGAGATAGCGATAGAGAGAAGAGACAGAGACAGAGAGAGACAGAGAGACAGAGACAGAGAGACAGAAAGAGTGAGAGACAGAGACAGAGAGAGGCAGAGACAGAGAGAGAAGAAACAGAGAGAGAGAAAAGAGACAGAGAGAGAGCGAGAGACAGAGAGACAGAGACAGAGAATGAGAGAGACAGAGAGTGAGAGACAGAGAGAGATGGAGACACACAGAGAGAGAAGAGACAGTGAGAGAGAAACAGAGACAGAGAGAAGAAACAGAGAGAGACAGAGAGAAGAGACAGAGAGGAGAGAGAGAGAGACAGAGAGAGAGAGAGAGAGAGAGAGAGAGAGAGAGAGAGACAGAGAGAGAGAGACAGAGAGAGAGAGAGAGAGAGAGAGAGAGAGAGAGAGAGAGAAAAGTCCAGGGCCCTGAACCTGAAAGCCCTGGTAATAGCAGTGTCCACTATAACGCCAGCCCTATTTCCATCCTGGTCTTTCAAGCTATTCTCCTTGGAAGCAACCCTTGTGGAGAAGAAACCTGGCAACCTCTTCTGAAGATTCTGTAATCCTTGTCCCCTCAGTAGACATAGTTACTGAAGACCCCCCAAAAAAGTTCTTGCCACCAAAGTCATTTTTATTGTCAAATGCTGAAAAATCAGAAAATGCTATGGTTTTTATTAATGGAAATAACATTAAATAAGATGCATTACAAACTGCTTTGTTGTTGTATCCTAAGGACCACAGGGTCTTTCCATCTGGCTTGCAGCTAAAACCTCCTGTATGTGTTGTTTTCCATTATTAGAATGTGAACTCCCTGAGAACAACGACTATTTTGTGTTCCTATTTGTATTGGCACTTAGCACAGTACTTTACATATAGTCAGAATTTAATAAATTTTTAAAAACTCATTCATTCATTCTTTTTATGGCATTCAGATAGAAATGGGCCTGAAGGGAGTCAATATCTTGCTATTTTCTTTTATAGTGAATGTTCTGTGGACTAATACACAAGTAGATAAAAAAACTGCTTTTTGCAATTGAATAAAAATATAAGCTCATGAGACCTTTCTCAGTATTAAGGTAGTTGAAGGGAATATACATATATATAGACAGAGGGCACAGGGTGAGTTGAATATGAAGAAATAATATCTAAAAAAAAATAAAATAAAGGGGTGAAAGAGGAATATATTGAGAGAAGGAGAAAGGGAGAGATAGAATAGGGTAAATTATCTCACAGAAAGGTGGCAAAAAAAGCAGTTATAATGTAAGGGAAGAAGGGCAGGTGAAAGGGAATGAGTGAATCTTGCTCTCGTCGGATTTGACTTAAGGAGGGAATAACATACACACTCAATTGGATATCATACCCTACAGCAAAGTAGGGGGAAAAGGATAAGAGGGGGGGATGATAGATGGGAGGGAAGATTGGGGGAAGGGGTAATCAAAAGCAAACACTTTTGAAAAGGGACAAGGTCAAGGGAGAAAATTGAATAAAGGGGGACAGGCTAGGACGGAGGAAAATATAGTTAGTCTTTCACAACATAACTATTATGGAAGAATTTTACATAATGATACATGTGTGGCCTATGTTGAATTGCTTGCCTTCTCCAGGAGGGTGGGTGGGGAGGTTAGAAGGGAGAGAATTTGTAACTCAAAATTCTAAAAACAAATGTTCAAAAAAAAAGTTGTTTTTACATGCAACTGGGAAATAAGATAAACAGGCAATAGAGTATGGAAATCTATCTCGCCCTACAAGAAAGTAAGGGGAAAGGAGATTTTGGGGGGGCATGGGGTGACAGAAGGGAGGACAAACTGGGGAAAGGGGCAATCAGAATATATGCCATCTTGGAGTGGAGGGGAGGGTAGAAATGGGGAGAAATTTGTAACTCAGAATCTTGTGGAAATAAATGTTGAAAACTAAAAATATTAAATAATAAAAAATAAATTTAAATATATAAGCTCATCTTCTGTAGGCTCACTGAAAGCATCGTTGGGACAACTCCAGTAGCAGACAGAACAACAGATATATTATGTACCTCTTGCTATTCTGACATAATTTTGATTTTTTTTCTGCTAGGTCTCCATCTCTTGAAAGTTTTTTATTACATGTCACTTGGAGATTATGAGTATTTGGATGGCAATATATGTTAAAATGTAGTTTTTAATGTGACTCTAGGTTCATTCACCCAACTCAAATTAGTGCTGGCATGCTGGATCCCCAGACAGGCAACTGCCACTACATTGTTGCTTTCAGGTGATAAGCACCGACTTTCACTAATATTGTACCATTTTTGTTAGGTTAATTTCCAAATCTGTTATGGTTTATTTTACAATTCCAAAGGTGTATGGTAAGATGGATAATTCATAGGTCTAACTTGTTTTAAACATGTGGTTCCCATTGAGCCTTGATTTCAGAAGGTCAGTGTGTGTCTTGACATACTCCTTAGTTACTTTATGTTCAATGTGTCTTTCTTGGAGCAGATTGAGTCATTTATAAGCATCACTACTGATTCTTGGTTCAGTTTCACCTTGGGATTGAAGGCTGTTAGTCCCTACTATTCCTGGGTGCACTTTGAGAAATTTACACTTATTGAGTACAAATAGTCCTGAAATCAATGGAGGAAAATTAATACGAGGAGAAACAAACACGTTATTCAGGTGCAGCCATGGAGTCAGATGTTATCTGTGAACATCAAATACATAGATCAAGTGTCATCTGTGTACATGAAGATCTTTTGCTGCAACTCCCGGTGCAACTCTGACAAATCACTTCCTTTCTCTGGGTCTCAGTTTCCTATTTTTTAAAAGAGGGGATTGAATTGGATGGCCTGCAAGGGCCTTCCCAACATGCATTCTAAAGTTCTAGGATACTTTTATGTCAGTTCGTAGGCAAGGACTTCAAGCTTCCTGAGCCCAAGAGGCCTTGGTTGCTGAATAAGGCAAACTGAAGACTTAGCTCCTGAGGGGGGAAATAACTTGGACAAACCTTCAAATTTTTTAACCAAATCTTTGGAAATTTTCATTGTTGTTCAGTTATTTTAGAGGTGCACAATTCTTCATGACCCCATTTGTGATTTGCTTGGCAAAGATGCTGGAGTGATTCGCCATTTCCTTTTCCCAGTTTATTTTACAGATGAGGAAACTAAGGCAAAGAGAGTTAAGTGACTTGCCCAGGGTCTCACAGCTAGTAACTGTCTGAGGCCAGATTTGCACTCAGGATGATGAGTCTTCCTGACTTCAGGCCCTATACTCTATGCACTGCACCACCTAGCTGTCCCACAAAACCCCTTCCATAGAGGTCTGGCTACTTACAGATGGGTTCAAAATGGGACCCCAAAAATGCAATAAAGCATTGTAAACCAAGAAATAATGGTGCAAAGGCATTTTTATGCTAGAAAATAAAAGTTTGTGAACCAAAAAGACCTACACTTTGCGGTAGAATCAGAGGACTTTAGCATACTGGTGTTCAAGTATAGAAAAGTATTTTTTTGTTGTTGAGTGATTTCAGTTGTGTCTGGCTCTCTATGATTCCATTTGGGGTTTTCTTGGCAAAGATACTGGAGTGGTTTGCTATTACCTTCTCCAGCTAATTTTACAGATGAGGAACTGAGGCAAAAAGGGTTGGGTGACTTGCCCAGGGTCACACAGCTAGAAAGTATCTACAGCTGCTTTTGAGCTCGTACTCTATGCTGGTACTCTATGCACTGTACCACCTAGCTGCCCAGGAAACTATGGTAAAGCAATTTAATGAAAATGCTTAAATAAGCAAACCGAGAAGTTGATTAAACCCACATGCATTATGAAGGAAACCTAATATATAGTGATTCATTAAGTTTTATATGACTATAAGCCTCCAGTACCTAAGGAAGGTTAAAAAGACCTGAAGAAGCTCCAGGTATGAGAAGCCCTTCTACTAGATTGACTTTTATCTATTTTGATGAGAACAAGTGACTGAGAACTCCTAGGATCCCAGAGGTTCCTCTGGAGAAGCCCAACACTTTTAGCAGAAGGCAGATACTTAGTAGAAGTCCTATTTGGCTGACTCTCTCTCTCTTAAAAAAATGGAATAGGGGGCAGCTAGGTGGGGCAGTGAGTAGAGCATGGACCCTGGAGTCAGGAGGACCTGAGTTCAAATCCGGCCTCAGGCACTTGACACACTTACTAGCTGTATGAACTTGGGCAAGTCACTTAACCCCGATTGCTCTGCCTTTCCCCCTCAAAAAAAAGAAGAAAAAATGGAATAATAGAAGCATTTATTATTTCTGCCTCTCCCTCCCCCCTCATTTAATTTTTTTTGAAACTCTGATAACAAATACACATGGTTCAGCAAAACAAATTCTCATATTGACCATGTCCAAAAACATTTATCTCATTCTGCATCTTAAATCTATCACCTCTTTGAAAGGAGGCAAGTGTCATGTTTCATTTTCAGTTGTCTAGAAGCTGTCTCTCTCTTCCTAAATCCTAGGGTGAATGGTCATTTGAGCGGCATCATTCCCAACTATGACTAAAGATTCTGGTCACTGGGACAAGTACTATAAAATGTAAGTGGGCCAGGGCCAGGCAAAGAAGGAGCTCACACATGGTAGAGCACCTGGAGAAGAAAGGGAGACATTTGGTACCTTCCTATTTTAACTAATTAGTATTATATCACAAAGTTCAGTTGTTGCTACCTGTTGAAGGAGGACAAGTACTGTCAGCACCCTCTAACTTTCAGCACCTTGAGATAAGCCTCAGTCACACTACCCTAGTTATATTTTACCAGACATTTTGAGAAATATATAAACTTCAATAGCCACAAGTTTCTGTGGATTGACTTCACAGAATTATAGGATCATAAATATAGAGTTGGAAGGCACCTCAAAGACCAATTAATCCAACCCTCTCATTTTACTTACTTTGTAATAAGTAAACTGAGGATGAAGAAATTAAATGATTTGCCCAAAGTTTCATGGGTAGGAAGCATTAGAGGCAGAATCTGAACCTAGGTTTTCTAGTTCCAGATGCCAGTTGTTTGTCTCTGCTTATCTACAGTTGGAATCAAAACCATAGTCCTCAATCAGTTTTTGTTTTCTTTAAGAACACTTGAGCCTATCCAATTAGCTCGAAGTTGGGAATGGGACTTTAGAGTCAGAGTTAGTTAAGGGTTGGGGTCAGAATTGAGGGTGAGGATTCAGGATCCAGGACTTAGAATTTAAATTGAAAAGAGCTGGAGTCAGGTTTGGGATGAGAAGTTATAGTCACCTCTTGAGATAATTAGGGACTTCCAGTGTGAGAAATTGAAACGTTAGGAGTTAACATAAGGGGTTTAGGATTATGGGGTATTCAGGATAAGATCAGAGAAAAGGTTAGATCAGGGATCCCCAAAATTGCAGATGAGAAGCTTTTAGGCAACAGTCATGTTACCAAAAGATCTCATGGGATTCTGAAGGGCCCGATGAGCTTTTCCTAGCTCTGTTCCTCATAAACTATATGTGAATATTCAGATTTGGAATGTCCAAGAAGACCAAAGAATAGGAAACTGTGGTTAGATGATAAAAAAATAGTTCAGGGCCATTCAAATCCTGAGACTCGGTGATTCTGATGTAAGGCTCTGGACACAGTTCATAATTAGATACTGACTGAATCAATCAATCAAGCCTCCCTGTCTCCTATTACCACTGGGAATGACATAGCCTATCTGTTGCCAGCCTCACCACCATGAAAACACCATGGACAATGGGGAGAACTAGTATAGCCTGAAACCTAGGGATATCTGTCATCTCCAGCACGTGTGCATTGCACTAATAAAAATCCAACAGTTTTAGCAGAAAAAGGAAGATGGGTTATAGGAGGTCTACTTGGCTGCCATTGTCAGCACGTTGTCATCTCCAGCATAAATACTGCATCTGAAACCACAGGACCATTGATTTAGAGCTATTAGGGACCTTAAGGGCAATTCAATCTAATAAATTTTTCTTTTTGTAGATGAGAAAAATGAGATCCAGAGAATAGAAGGGATTTTCCCAAAATCACACAGATAACTGAGCAGAGATGAGAACTCAAGTCCTCTAACTCCCAATCAAATGCTCTTTCTGCAATATCACACTGCCCCTCAAGGCAGTCGGGAGAACTGGAATCAAATCCCAGCCCTGATGCTTACTATCTATATGACCCTAGGAAAGACATACAATATCTCTGGGCCTGGGGTCTGGATTAGATTGTTTCTGATGATATCATTCCCTTCTAGCTTTGATTGATATCAGTCCCTTCTAAATATGAAATCTACTTTCTACTCTCACAGACAATATAGGCATAGATACTTCAGGGCACAGAAATTTAAAGGTGGGTCCCCCACCCTTCCACCTAAAAGTAAGTACTTTTGTTAGATATGAACACTTCTTGCCTTAATTAAAATCAAGTGTGTACAGGGCCTGTACACCTCTTTGAATAAATCAAAGCCATTTTCTAAGATATTGGTCACATTCTAAGGAACTTGTATAAAGGGAAAGAACTATCTCAAAACCAGGTAAAGAGCCTGGAAGCAGAGAGGAAGGTTTAGGGTCATAGATATTAGCTAGAAAGAAACTTTAGTCCTGGGGCAAATAGTGAAAGGAAAAAAAAGAAGGCAGGACTTAGCAATGACAGAGAAAGCAGCTATAGAGGAGAGACATCAGACCTATAGGCATCTCAGAACAGAAGCCTCAAGCAGATGCCACCAATGACAATGACAACTACTCAATGAGAAAAGGTTTTCTCTTTCCCCAACTTCCTCTTCTGGTGCCTATCAACTGTAATTATAACTTCTGTAATTATACTGTAATTATAACTTCTTTCACTTTATTCTTTGTGTGTTTTTTCCTTTTGTTCTGTTTCTTCTTTCACAACATGACTAATATGGAAATATGTTTCACATGATTGCACATATATAACTACATCGAATTGCTTACCATGTTAGGGCTGGAGGAAGAAAATTTGGAACTCAGTTTAAATTTTATTTAAAAAATAAATGTCAAAATTTGTTTTTACATGTATGTAATTGGAAAAAATAAAATACTATTAAAATGCCTTCAAAATATATAATCTTCTGTTTTGTCACCTGAACACTTTCAGTAGCCTGAAATATGCCCAAGAAACAAAGGTGCTAGGCAGAGAGAGAGAGAGAACGAGAGAGAGAGAGAGAAATGTAAATTGAGTCAAAGAGCCCAATCTTTTCTAAATGTTGGGAATTTTTCTAACTGGGAGCTCAGAGCAATTTTGATTGAACTCATAACTTTTCATTTAAAATAAACTTCCTAAACCAACAAGATATGGGACCATTATATTTACCCTGAGGTTAAAACTAGGCAATTAGAGTAATAGGTTGTTACAGGAGCATTGATTTACAGCTTGAAGAGACCAAAATACCATCTACAATGCACCCTATGAGACATGTAATAAGTGAGGCATGAACGCAATATTATGGGAGATTAGATAACAGAGAGGTTATGCCCAGTTGGGAAGATGAAGAAAAGCTTCATGGAAAAGGTAGCATTTGAGGAGTCAGGAAGAGCCCAGGGAAACTAAGGCCAAATGTGTTTTAGGTTGGAAAATTCAGGGTGGCTTACAGAAGAGAGTGCTGCCCCTAGAGCCAGGTAGACCTGGATTCAAATTCTCCCACCAACACTGAGATATGCCACCATGGGCAAGTCACTTAGCCTCCATGAGCCTCTGGTCATTCGTTTGTAAAATGGAGATGATAATCATACATATGTACACTGGCTTCGGAGTGAGTCAGGCAATCAATAAGCACCCGCTAAGCCCTTAAAGAAAGGCAAAAATATGATCTCTTCCCTCCAGGAGATCGATCACATCTCTAGTTTTACTCTGAAGAGTAAGGTTCAAATTCTGCCTCTGATATTTACTACCTATGTGACTCAGTTTCCTAATTTGTAAAATAAGGGGCTTAGACTAAGAAGTCTCTGAGTTCCCCTCCAGCTCCAAATTTATGATCCTATGAAGAGTAGTACCTAGTTCAATTGCTGCATGATCCCTTTTATAAAAGTGCTCCGCCAACTTTATAGCGCTATATAAATGTCAGCTGCTGCTGTTGGTTGTTGTCACTGTTTTTGTTCCCACTTTCTAGGCTCCAGCTGAAACACATTTATAGAGGTTTCTGTCTGGAACTCTTCTCTGACCTACAATCAGTCCCCAAGCAACACTTTCTCAACAGGAAGAAATATCCCAAGAAGAACAAGAAGGCATTAAAAATATGGAGTTTGGTGCCCGATGCAGTGAGCCAATTTCCCCTAGCCCAGATCCCAGATACTGGACAAAAACCAGCCTCCGTAATGTTCAAGGTGTCTATGTCTTTGTTCTCTCAGGTTCCCTAGGACGCAGGTTTGGTTTGGTTTCTAAAACCCGTGATTTCACTGGTATATGGAACCTGAGTGAAAAAAAAAAACTCCTTAGGCCAATGTAGGTGGGTACCTCCTCTAAAATTAAAGCCTTGGACAGTTGCCTACAGCACTAAGAGGTTAATTGGCCACCCCCATCCCCAGGTCACACAGCTAGTTTGCATGAATGGCAGGATTTGAACTCTGATGTTCTTGACTTTAAGGCTACTCTCTGTCCGTTACCCTGCACTACAAAATTTTTTAAAGTGATCCTCTTAAGTCATAGGAAATTTAATTATATAATTAGCATATTCAAGAGTTTCCTCACCATCTCTTAGTGGATAAAATGGCTCCTGAAACCAAGGGATTAGGTTCTGAAATATTCTGATGGCATCATGAGCCAATGGAGTTCAGAAGAACACAATGAACCATTATGTAAGCATGGGCCAGCTCTACATTTTTCTCTGCAACATCCCCCAGGCTACCAAGGAAGTAAGACAAGAGACACTGTTCCAGCAGCAACTAAGCACCCCCGTGGGGCAGTACCTTCATTCCAAGACCACTTAATGAGTTTCCACCAAGTGTGCCAGGCGTGCGCAGTGTTGGAGCAGGCTCAGAATGAGGCAGGGGATAATCAGTCTTACCCACAAATATTTATTGAACTAGACACTAGGGAAACATACAAGGTGGTCTAATAAATATCCCTGCTCTTCAGAGTCTTATAATCTCGTTGGATCCTAGGATCCCAGATTATGGAATCACCAAATATTGGCAACTGCAAGAACCTCAGAGACCATCTAGTCCAACATTCTTGTTTTATAGGTGGAGAAACTGAGTTCCAGAGATGGAAATTGCTTTGCCCCCAGTCACACCAGTAATTAATAGAAGGTCCAGGATTTGAAATATATTCTCTAACTCTAAACTCCACCGACTCCACTGTTGCAGAAATTCCACACCCTACCAAAATAAGATAATCAATATCACAAAGGTATATACTACATGCTAAAGGAGAAATACAGACAGGAGTGTGGTAGAAGCTCAGGGAACATGATTAACTGTTGGTTGGGTTGGTCAGGGGAAACTTCCCAGAAGACATTGGATTCAAACTGAGCCTCCTGGGGTTGGATAGCAGTAGAGAGTAAGGAAGAGTACTCTAGGCATGTGCAAAAGTATGGAGAATGGAAATGAGCCTAGTGCCTGTGACCCAGTGAAGAGGAAGGTGTCCATAGAACATAGGATGATATATCTAGAGGTAGAAGGGATTTCAAAGGCCACCTACACCATTTTACAGATAAGGAAACTGAAGTCAAGGGAGGTTAAGCAACTTGCCTAAGGTTACACGGGTAGTAAGTCATCAAATACCCTCATCCTCTATCTCTCAAATTAGTGCTTCTACTGGGCCACACTGCCTTCCAATGGTAGGAGGTAGAGTGGGATCAGATTGTAGAGTGTCTCAAACATCAAATTCATGATGATACAGACAACAATAGCTTATTAAAGTAAGGATTACAAGCACTTTCTTCACAATCCTCTCAGTTTAGTAGTGCAAATTTTTTGGTCTAGATTTGTGATGGAGCTGGGATTTCATGAATGTGAAATGCTCTTGAGGCATAGAATTGCCATCCATGAACTCAGAAAGGGGATCAACCTGTTCCTTATAGTCCTAAAAAGTTGTCTTGGCATTTAAAGGTTGTGACTTACCCATAGTTATACAGCTAGAATGTGTGAGAAGGAAATTTTGAACCCAAAACTTCCTGACACCAAGGTTGGTCATCTATCCAGTGTTCTGCTCTGCGCCTCAATTAAATATATTATAGCCACCGATACTTATTGTCAGAAAGTCATGAATGGCAATTGAAAACCTTCAAACCCAATGTGCCTAGTAGCACTATTCCCATTTTAAGAATGAAGAAATTGATGCTCTGAGAATTTAACTGACTCACTCAAGGTCATATAAAGAAGTATTAGAATTGAGATTTGAATCCAAGTTCCCAGACTTCAAGTCCAGTACTCTGACCACTGTGCCTAACTGCATCTCAGTTAAATATAATGTTACAGTTCCTATATCATTATCAAAAAAATTAGGGGCTAGCCAAAACTCTCAAACCCAGAGAGTAGTGAAAGGCCACTATGCTTTGAAGAGTGTTATTAGCTGAGAAATAGGAGGGTTACTTTCTGGTATTAAGGTCAATAAGCAACCTGGAAGCCCAGAAGAAAGTAGTTGTAGACTCACTGGGTTGGAGCCCCAGAGAAGCACCCTCACTAGCTTCTATGATGGTTTGGAAGCAGCTTTCCTGGATGTTTCTTTCCCTCAGTTAGTTTCCATAATAACTGCATAAATATTACAATATTTCAAGAATCTGTAATTTTGTGGGTATAGATCATCCTCTGCCAACACAGGCTGCTCTCTCCTCTCTAAGACTTACTAGGAGTAAGAGAATTGCTGTGGTCAAAAAAGCTTGGATGTGTGGCAAATCTGGTGAGCCTCTCTAAACTTAGTTCAATTGGTCCTCAGAAAATGGACATCCAGAATGCGCCTGGGGCTGCACCCAAAGCTTTTTTAGTTGGATAGGACTTTCCAGAGTTTTTCCTTTGTGTGCATAGTCTTCAAGCCACTTCTATGCCACAATGAAGCACCAGAGGAGAGCTTTAGTGGAATAATAATAATAGCATAATGAAGGTTTGGTTCGTGACCAGACCACCTAAGACTCTAGACAGTAGTTCCCAACCACATGTTAGGCCAATGCGGAGTGTCTACATATGCTCTAGTCCTTTAGTCTCCTAAAAGTAGCTCCCTAGAGTCTTCCATGTAGATCACAGGGATGGTGCCATCTTAGACAGCCTGGACATGTGCCAAAGTGCCATTTCGATGGCAACTACAACACTCACATGAACTTAACCAACCACATGTTGACAAAGGAGCAACAAAAAGCTATCTTATGGATCTGTTTGTAGAAATGATGGAGTTCATGGCAGTAAAAGAGGACCAGGTCATTGCCTAAAGGAATTACAGATGAATTATCCCTAAGGAGCTTTAATTTATTAATCAGTGTAGATTATGTAAGAAAATGGTTTTAACTGTGCAACATATCACAGCAGACTGCAAAAATTTAGCATCTAATAATAACCTAAGTAATACATATATAAATGCCAAAAAACTGTGATCAAGTAAACATCGTCCTCCACAAACCAGTAGACAACAAATTCCTGCATTGCAAATACATGTACCAAAGCCTGTCTCCATTTGACTCACAAGGGAGGCCAAGATAGATACATCTCTCCCCACCCTTCTCCAAAGGAGACTTTAATTTCTACCAGAAGAGAAAGCAGGAGGTTGGGGCCAAAAGCTTGGCCCCTTTGCTCCCCTCAGACAGGGAGGTTCCCATCTAGAATTATATCTACCTGTTCCCTTATGTATTGTCAGTGTGGGACATGTAGTTTTCTGATTCAAGCTAAATTTCAGATCATTACTCATTAGTGAGGAAAGGGAGCCCCAAGGTTTATCTCCAAGGTATGACTCCCTTCCCATTGAATACCACTTCCACAATGTACACAAATAGCAAAGAAATTCATTTACCCAAATCAATAGCAAAACAGAAATCAGAAAAAGGAAACATGAGAGTATGTATCAGACAATACTGAGTAAAGGAGCTCTCCCATTCAGAGAGGGGTAACTCAGCTCAACCAAGAGAGAGTCCCAGATTTCACCCTAAAGGAAATTCCCCCAATTGTCTCATTTAGCAAGCCGGGGATAGGGACATAGCTCTACATGTCACTTCTTCCCAGAATGTTTTCCTCCTTTCAGCAACCTGAAGTGGAGTTGAAATCATCCATCTTCTCTCACGCAATTGGAAGCCAGAAGCACCCAAAGAGACTCAAGAGAGTTCTTTCTCTTGCTCTTCTCCACCCCTTATAGACATGACATTGATCTCCACCATTGAGGAGAGAGTCTCATACCAATGGGCTTTGGAGCTCAAGTTACGTACAAACACCAAAATATCTTTGAGAATTCAAGAAATAAACTGTCCTGGAACCAGAGCTTGATCTGAGATCAGACTGCTGCACCTAATCTCCTAGACATAACAAGGATTTTTTTCATTAAAGTCAATTTCTATTGATATCTTTTGATTTTACATCACCTACATTTCCCAATATCCCCTCCTAGAGGGTCATATCTTATAAGAATAAAAAAGAAAGGGAAAAACCCATTCGGTAAAACTAACCAACATATCAAAAATATGCAGTATTCCACATCCATAGTTCTAGGCCTTGTTTCAACAATCCGGCTAGCAGTTTCTGTGGGGGTGTAAGATCCACCCACAGCCAGCACCCAGAAAGCTGCCAACAGCACAGGTTATTTTGATCTGCTTAACTAAGGAAAGCAAGGTGAAGGGGTTGACAAGTTTACTTTAATCCAGCATACAGACAGCATTCAGTTAGTTCAGGGGAAAAAGCCAGCACCCTGAACTTCAGAACAAAATACAGACAAATTACAAATAACAACAGACAGAGCTAGTACAATTCATAGTTACCAACATCTAGGTTCAGCCCGGGAGCTCAGAACAAGGGCTGGCCCAGAGTCATGCGCCACCACTGCTGCGGCAAAGAGCTCCAAAGAACAGACAGCCAATCCCTGGTTTTTATATCTTTTTCAACATCAGGGGTGAGTCACACATGCAACTCACCCACGTGACCTAGAATTGTCACAAAGAGGCGGACTTAAACCCATGTGGTCTAAAAGCCTCTGCTCTCCCAGACATGTAAACTAGGCCCTCCCTGGAGTTAGCCCCATGGCTGCCAATCCACACCCACTAAGGTTTTACACCTAATAGGGGTTTGGGCCTGGGGCTTAGCACCTAGTAAGGCTCAATGAATTACTCAAAAGGGAACAAAAGCCAAACTATTCAAGGGCACTTGTTGAACTAAGTGCTAAGGAGCCCATTTTTGCTTACCAACACAGCCTCTGCAAAGATGAGCTTTCTCATATCCCTTCTTTAGTACGAAATTTGGCCATCATATTTTCACACCATTAAGTTTCTATTGTTTTGTTGTTTTTACATCTACCTTGCTGTAGTCATTGTGTATATTATTTTCCCAATTCTGTTTATTCTTGTTTGCATCAGTTCATATGTCTTCCTATGGTTCTCTGTATTCATCATTTCTTATAGCACAGTAATATTTTGTTATATTAATGTACTATAATTTTAGCCATTTCCCAATTGATGACCATCTACTTTGTAATATGTATGCTCTGCCCCACCCCCATTAGGACCAGGCCTGCATACCTCAGGTTCCAGGCTACCCTGAAGGTCTCTTTTCTCTACTACTATTGGCTCAAACTCCTACCAGCCATGATCTTCTCATTGTTATGGGCCATTGACAAGCACCTAAGTTCTATTTAACCAACTAACATCATGTAGCTTCTACAAAGGAATATTTATTTCACGGCTATAACAAAAACAAACATATATTTTCCCCAATAACTCAATACCTTCTCTGCCCTACATCACCTTGTTTTCTGGGAGAGTAGGCTCTAAACCGAGCTGTCCCTTCATAGCATTAGTCCCACTAAGTTCATGTCCCGATGTGGCATGACTTCCAGGGGAATCCTTCTGCTCGTCTGGATTCCTGAAAGTCATTTATGATTATTCTTTGCCTCTTGGTGCATTGATACTGTGCTGGTTGCAAAACTCAATCTGAATTTTGATTCCCAGATTCCTATGGCTCACCCTCCCACTCTTTGAAACTTACTTCACTGTATGACTACTCACTAGATGCCATGAGAGAAAGAATCATAGAGCAACTCCTGATGCAAATAGGAGACAAGGAAAGAAGTACTTAAAGCTGACAGGCTTTCTTGAAGACACTCATGGTTCCATTTATATACTCAATTGAAAAAAAAAAGTCTCCCATAAAGGGAAACCCACAATCTTCCGAGGAAGGTCCTTACACTTTTAGGCAGATTATCCTTACAATGAACTGGAATCTGTCACTTCTCTCATTACTCCTAATTCTACCCTATGAGGCTGATAAAAAAAAACAATTTTAATCTTTCTTCTACATGAAAGTCCTTCAAATACTTGAAGATAGCTCCCTGCCTCCACCCCTTTTGTCCTCTCTATGGTAACTTCCCCAGTTCCCCATAAAATCCTGGTGACATAGACTCTAATTCCTCACCAACATTTTTTTCTTTCCTATAGATAAACTCCATCATGTCAGGACTTCTTTTCTTTTTTTTTTTAAATTTATTTAACATATTTAGTTTTCAGCATTGATTTTCACAACAGTTTGAATTACAAATTTTCTCCCCATTTCTACCCTCCCCCCCACTCCAATATGGCATATATTCTGGTTGCCCTGTTCCCCAGTCAGCGCTCCCTTCTGTCACCCCACTCCCCTCCCATCCCCTTTTCCCTTCCTTTCTTGTAGGGCAAGATAAATTTTTATGCCCCATTGCCTGTGTATCTTATTTTCTTGTTGCATGCAAAAACATTTTTGTTTGTTTTTGAACATCTGTTTTTAAAACTTTGAGTTCCAAATTCTCTCCCCTCTTCCTTTCCCACCCACCCTCCCTAAGAAGTCAAGCAATTCAACATAGGCCACATGTGTATCATTATGTATAACCCTTCCACAATACTCACGTTGTGAAAGACTAACTATATTTTGCTCCTTCCCAACCCATCCCCCTTTATTGAATTTTCTCCCTTGACCCTGTCCCCTTTCAAAAGTGTTTGTTTTTGACTACCTCCACCCTCATCTGCCCTCCCCTCCATCATCCCCCCATTTTTTTTATCTTCTTCCCTCTTCTTTCCTGTGGGGTAAGATTCCCAATTGGGTATGTATGGTATTCCCTCCTTAGGCCAAATCTGATGAGAGCAATGTTCACTCATTCCCCCCTCATCCGCCCTCTCCCCTCCTCCCACAGAACTGCTTCCTCTTGCCACCTTTATGGGAGATAATCCATCTCATTCTATCTCTCCTTATCTCCCTCTCTCAGTATGTTCCTCTCTCATCCCTTAATTTGATTTTATTTCTTTTAGATATCTTCCCTTCATCTTCAACTCACCCTGTGTCCGCTCTCTCCCTCCCTCCCCTCTCTCTCTCTCTCTCTCTCTCTCTCTCTCTCTCTATATATATATATATATATATATATATATATATATATATATATACATATATATATATACATACATACACACATATATACATACATACATATTCACCCACATATATACATAAACATATATGTATGCATATTCCCTTCAGCTACCCTAATACTGAGGTCTCATGAATCATACACATCATCTTTCCATGTAGGAATGTCAACAAAACAGTCCACCTTTAGTAAGTCCCTTGCAATTTCTTTTTCTTGTTCTTTTTCTTGATTACCTTTTAATGCTTCTCTTGATTCTTATGTTTGAAAGTCAAATTTTCTATTCAGTTCTGGTCTTTTCACTGAGAAAGCTTGAAAGTCCTCTATTTTATTGAAAATCCATATTTTGCCTTGGAACATGATACTCAGTTTTGCTGGGTAGGTGATTCTAGGTTTTAATCCTAGCTCCCTTGACCTCTGGAATATCGTATTCCAAGCCCTTCGATCTCTTAATGTAGAGGCTGCCAGATCTTGGATTATTCTGATTGGGTTTCCACAATACTCAAATTGTTTCTTTCTGGCTGCTTGCAGTATTTTCTCCTTGATCTGGGAGCTCTGGACTTTGGCGACAATATTCCTAGGAGATTTCTTTGTGGGATCTCTTTGAGGAGGCGATCGATGGATTCTTTCAATTTCTATTTTGCCCTGTGGCTCTAGAATATCAGGGCAGTTCTCCTGATAATTTCTTGAAAGATGATATCTAGGCTCTTTTTTTGATCATGGCTTTCAGGTAGTCCAATAATTTTTAAATTCTCTCTCCTGGATCTATTTTCCAGGTCAGTGGTTGTTCCAATGAGATATTTCACATTGTCTTCCATTTTTTCATTCCTTTGGTTCTGTTTTATAATACCTTGATTTCTCATAAAATCAGCTAGCTTCCACTTGCTCCAATCTAATTTTTAAAGTAGTATTTTCTTCAGTGGTCTTTTGGACCTCCTTTTCCATTTGGCTAATTCTGCCTTTCAAGGCATTCTTCTCCTCATTGGCTTTTTGGAGCTCTTTTGCCATTTGAGTTAGTCTATTTTTTTAAGGTGTTGTTTTCTTCAGTGTGTTTTTTGGTATTTTTTTGGGTCTCCTTTAGCAAGTCATTGACTTGTTTTTCATGATTTTCTCGCATCCTTCTCATTTCTCTTCCCAATTTTCCTCTACTTCTCTAACTTGCTTTTCCAAATCCTTTTTGAGCTCTTCCATGGCCTGGGACCAGTTCATGTTTTTCTTGGAGGCTGTTGGTGTAGGCTCTTGCACTTTATTGACTTCTTTAGGCTGTATGTTTTGGTCTTCTTTGTCAGCAAAGAAAGAATGAAAAGTCTGAGACTGAATCTGGGTGTGTTTTCGCTGCCTGGCCATATTCCCAGCCAATTAACTTGACCCTTGAGTTTTTCAGTGGGCTATGACAGCTTGTAGACTAAAGAGTTCTATGTTCCACATTTGGAGGGGAGGTGCCAGCTCTGCCACACCAGCACTGCTCCTTCCCCAACCCCCAACCTGTACTGGGCTTAGATCTTCAGCAGGCCGTGCACTCCTGCTCTGATCCGCCACTTAATTCCTCTCACCAGGTGGGCCTGGAGCCGGAAGTAACAACAGCTGTAGCTGTCCCACCTCCGCTGCCCCCAGGGCTGGAAGCCGAACCGCGAACTCCTTCTACTCCCGCAGCTTTTCCCACTAACCTTCTCCGCAGTCTTTGGTGTTTGTGGGTTAAGGAGTCTGGTAACTGCCGCAGCTCACTGATTCAGGGTGCTAGGGCCCCCTCCGCCCGGCTTCTGGTCTGGATGGTCCACGCCGTTCAGGCTGGGTTCTGCTCCACTCCGTTCCCAGCTCCCAGCTCCCAGCTCCCAGCTCCGTGTGGGATAGACCTCACCCAGAGACCATCCAGGCTGTCCTGGGCTGGAGCCCTGCTTCCCTCTGCTGTTTTGTGGGTTCTGCCGTTCTAGAATTGGTTCAGAGCCATTTTTTTATAGGTTTTTGGAGGGACTCGGTACGGAGCTCACACTAGTTCCTGCTTACCAGCTGCCATCTTGGCTCCGCCCCCCAGGACTTCTTTTCTTAAAAAAAATTTTCAATTAGTAAGCATTTATATTCCCTCCTTCCTACCTCCCCACCCAACTTTTTAAAAATTCCTCATAACAAATATATATAGTTAAGCAAAACAAATTCCTGTATTGATCAAATCCAAAAACGTATGTTTCATTCTGCCTATTTAGCCCATCACTTCTCTCTCAAGAGATGGGTAGTATTCTTTATCATTAGACCTCTGGAAACATGGCTGATCATTTCATCATACAGAGTTCTTGAGTCTTTCAACACTGTTTGTTTTTATGATGTTATCACTATAGTATAAATTGTCCTAGTTCTGCTCACTTGACTCTGAATCAGTTTCTATGTCCCTGGTTTTATCTGAAACATCCCCTTTGTTGTCTTTTTACTGAACAATTGAATTCCATTATATTTCTATAACATAATTTGTTTATCCATAACCTAACTGGTGGGTACCATCTTAGTTTCCTGTTCTCTGTCATTAAAAAAAGAGAACTGCTATAAATATTGTTATACATATAGGACCTTTTCCTCTTTCTTTGATCGCTTTGGGGTATAGGCCTAGTAATGCTATTGTTTAATCAAAGGATAGACACAGTTTAACAACTTTTTAGTTATAGTTCCAGATTGCTTTCTAGAATCACTGTCTTGTCAATGTTTTTCCTACATTGTAATGTAACAATGATGTTTCTAGCAGCTGTTGTGTGGGGTGAAAGTCCAACAACAAGAGCACAGCATACAGAAGGCTGCCTGCACAGGTTCTTTGATCTGCTTTTCTAAGGAAGGCAACTTTAAGGAGTTAACAATCTTACTTTAATTAAATAAATATACCAATACATATATGTATACAAATACATATAATTAAATACATATGCCATTCACTTAGTTCAGGGGGAAAAGCCAGCACCCTGAACTTCAGAACAAATACAAACAGAAATTACAAACAGAGGCAATATAAATGGATCAACAGACAGACTTCTGTCTGACCAAATCATAATACATAGTTACCAGAGAAGCACCAACATCTGGGTTTTTCAAAGCCAGGGTGGGGAGGCAGGGTGGAGCCTGCTTCAACAACTACCCAGACTCATCACCAACACTCTTTCACTGAGTGAGCCCCCAAAACAAAACGCCAACCACAGATCATATATACAGGTCTCAAGGCCCTGGGGTACTTGATTACCTCAGGGCTGAGAAGCACTCAAACAAAAAACAGCAAAAAGTCCTATTTTGCTTGCCATTATGTTTGAAAGGCAAGACTCATCAAAGGTACTTGATTGCTTTAGCATTCCAAAAGAGAAAACAGTAAAAGTCATGCCTAATTATCATAACATGTAATCTCCACTACAGATGAGAACTTGATAGTTACACTACATAAGGAACTGTTAAAAATGCACAGAGCAACTCCTTTTTTTCCGATGGGTAAAATAGTTAAAGGACAGTGAAGGGAGAATAAGAATGGGAAGAAGCTGACATGAGAATATTCAAAAGAGAAAATGGAAATTGTTTTTTAAGGCTTAAAAGCTCATTAATATTCAAAGAGATGGAAATTTGAAAACCTTTGAGGTACCATCTCATGCCTAACAAATTGGTAAAAAAAAAAATTAAAGTAATGAAACTCAGTGCTAGTGGGTTTATTAAGAAACAAAGTATACGTATGCATTGCTCGTAACCTCACAAACTAGTAGGATCTTCTTGGAGAGCAAACTGGGAATATGCAGTAAAAGTTACAAAATTTTACAAAAAAGTTACACCAATCATTTGATTATAGGGGTTGTGCCCTGGGAGTTTTACAAGAAAGAAAAAAAGCTAACTATTCAGATTTTTTATGGCAATGTTATTTGTAATTGCCTCAAACTGGAAGTAATTGAAATGTCTAATGATAGAGGAATGTTTAAATAAATTGTGGTACATTGATGTAATGGAATGGTATATTCGATTAGGATCAACAAGTATGAGGAATATAAAGAAATCTGGAAAGACTTTTCTGAAGTAGGGTTGATTTTTTTTTTTATTTTTAAAAGAGTACACACTAACTCCAAACACACAATGGACACAGAAACCTGATGAAAAGTTAGAGGCAATGACTGAAAATTTGTTACATTATTCTATGGACTGAAATTCATTTATTGAATACATACAGTTTCAGAGCACGTTTAGTTGCTTATAGTGATATTTGCTATTAAGTTTATACTAGATCTCGTAAAGTTTTGTAAAAATGAATACTAAATTTTGTATGCACCCAGAGCTAGGCACAATACTTCAAGTGTAGTCTAACTATGGCAGAATATAGTAGGCCTATCATCTCCCTCATTCTGAACACTATGTCTCTCAACATAGCCTAGAATAGCATTGACGTTTTTGCTAATATATATCATATTGTTAACTCATTGTAAGTTTTCAGTCTGCTTAAATCCTTAGATTTTTTTTTCTCTAATATACAGTTGTTCAGGCCATCTCGTACTTGGTATTTTGAATACAAGCATAGGACTGTGTGATCTTAACCTCTAGACCTTAATTTCCTTATCTGGAAAAGTGAAGTGGTTGGACTAGATGACCTCTGAAGTCTTTTCTAGCTCTAGATCCTGCAACTCCAAATTTATCCCTATTAAATTTTATCTGATTAAATTTGACCCATCATTCTAGCCTGTTGAGATCATTTTGGATCCTGCCATCCATATCAGATATCCCTTCTAGCTTCATGTCATATACAGATTTGATAGATATGCCTTTTCTACTTTGTAAGCAAAGCCATCCCATGGAGCATGAATGAATATAAGTGTAGGCCCCAGACACTTCTGGTATAACATGTTCTGTCTAGGATACTTCCTATGAAAAGCTGAGCATGTACTCTAGCATGTATTCTAGGGGACACATGTACTCAGTACTGAAGGACACAGTCTTGGGATCATTCAACAAACCCTTGGTCTCTCAACCCTCATAGGAGGGAAAAGGTGGTAACAAACCAGTGTTAGAGAGGATTGCCCACAGAACCAGAAACAGATACCCTATGGTAGAAGCGATATGACATAAGGCTTTGCCATGTAGGCTGGACCAATTTTTCCCCTAAAAGACAGGGAAATTATACTTGAGACTTGATTAGTGCAGGAGACTATCTCAAGCTATTAAAATATGTTCCAGTCACCTAGGTCATAAAAAGCCCAGAAAGAGTCAATCAACGTCTTTCAGGAAAAACAAATGCCCTATTGCCATTCAAGTCACCGTACCCATCTGACCCAATACACTGTGCTGGTCAGATAGATTTCTATTTGGAGATAAGCTGAAGGAGTATCCTTTCAAAGCTATTGTTAAATAAACTTGTTTTCCAGTTAAATGTTAAAAGGTCAGTGAGGGTCTCTTTTCATTCCCATCCCAAGCCTGAACCACCAGAATGGCCTGAATCAAGCTTGGCCCACACATTTGTTGTTAAATCAGCAAGACTGGATCAGAATGAGTTTGTGGTTCTCATGGTTGGAGTGGGAGAAAGTCAATGCAAATGAAGCAGAGTCTTGGGGAAATACATGGCTACTTATCTACAGCAGCATGTCACCCTGTGGCCTGGGTCCTTATCACAGTATATGGAGAAAGAGTCCTCTTTTAATGGGACAGAAAAGAGACTTCTTTTTAGACTCATTAACCTTCAGCAAGTGCTAAAGGAGATTGACATATGTCATGGAGATGACATATTCTAGTACATTCAATAGTTGGGGTTTTTTTAACAATCCTAGAAAAGCAGGATGGCCAGCCTAAAGAAAAGTAAAGTTAAATATCTGTGCACATTTAGCAACTCAATATAGAGCTCTTGGTTTTTAAGGACCATGTATGACTTATGACTTAATAACAGAATAAATAAAAGGAACAGTAGGGTGGTGGTGGGTACTGAAGGACTACAGGCAGGAAGTATACTCTGACTTCCACACACTGGGAGTCTACCAGGGAGGGTGTTCAATTCCTAAGAGATGGGTTGATTGGATCAATGCTCACCCCACCACCCCACCCCAGCTATATGTTATTAGCCTGTATCAGGAGAAATTAGATCTTACCCTCTGGGCAAAGCTCACCTTTTGTGGCCTAGGAAATTTTCATTGTGATATTGGAATGAAATAAGATATTTTTAGGTGATTTAACAATTAACAAAAAGAGGTTTACTTATTCATAGCAGAGTAAGGATTTTCAACAAAGATATTCCATGTGGATACCACTGAATTAATATTAGTTGCAATGACAATCCATTAACAGAAGCCTCAGAGAGAGAGAACGGGAGCTCCTCTTGGCCTTTTGTAGGGAGGCAAACAACCTCCTCCTCCTTCTCTTCCTCCTCCTCTTCCTCCTCTTCCTTCTCCTCTTCCTCCTCCTTCTCCTTCTCCATCTTCTTCTTCCATTTGTTTCTTTTTATATATAGATATTTTTGTTACATTTGAATCCCAAATGTTTCCCTCCCTCCCTCCCAAACCCACACTAGAGAAGGCCAATATTTGACATAGATATATATGTATGTATGTGTGTGTGTGTGTGTGCGTGTGTGTATGAAACTATACAATACATACTTCCATATTTCAGTTCTTTATCTGGTCCTTTGTAGTTGATTTGAATATTCATATAACTCAGAATAGCTTAGTCACTTATCTTTGCTCTTTGAATATTGCTGTTAGTGCATACAACAATTTCTTGGTTCTATCATTTTAATCTTCATTATTTCATGCAAGTCTTTCCATGTTTTCCTAAAACAAACCTGATCATCATTTCTTACAGCACAGTAGTATTCCATCACAATCATATAACACAACTTATTCAACCATTCCCCAATTGATGGGCAGCTCCTCAATTTCTAGTTCTTTGCCACCACTAAGAGAGTTACTATAAATATTTTAGAACACATAGGTTCTTTTCCTTTTTCCATAATCACATTGGGAAACAGACCTAATTGTTGAGTTAAGGGTTTATAAACAGTTTTATAACTCTTTGGGCATAATTCCAGATTGCTCTCCAAGATGGTTGGATTAGTTCACAATTCCACCAACAATGTATTAGCATCCAAATTTTTCCACATCTCCTCCAGCATTTGTTATTAATTCCTTTCAATCATTTTAGCCAATCTGATAGGTGCGAGATAGTATCTCAAATATGTTTTAATCTGCATTTCTCTAATCAATAGTGACTTAGAGGATTTTCTCATATGATTATATGTAGGTCTCATTTCTTCCTCCAAAAACTGCCTGTTCATATCCTTTGACCATTTATCAATTTGGAGAATTATTCCTATTCTTATAAATTTGACAAAGTTCTCTATATATTTGAGATATGAGGCCTTCATCCAATGAACCGTCTATAAAATTTCCCCCCAATTTTCTGCTTTTCTCCTAACCTTGGCTACATTGGTTTTATTTCTACAAAGCCTTTTAAATTTAATGATATCAGAATTATCTGTTTTGCATCTCACAATGCTCTCTATCTCTTGTTTATTCACAAATTATTCTATACATAAATCTGATATGTGTTATGTTCCATGTTCTTCTAATTTACTTGTGATATCTCCCCTTATGTTTAGATCATGTATCTATTTTGACCTTACCTTGGTAAATGGTATAACATATTGGACTATACCTAATTTCTGCCAGACTGCTTTCTACTTTTCCCAACTATTTTTACTAAACAGTGAATTCTTATCCTGAAAGCTTAAATTTTTACATTTATCAAACACAAGGTTATAATAATCATTTATTACTGTGTAGTGTAGAGCTACTCTATTCCACCAACCCACCATTCTTTTTCTTAGCCAGTACCAGATAGTTTGGATAATTACTATCTTATAATTCACTTTAAGATCTGGCACTGCTAGACCTTCTTCCTTTTCATTTTTTTTCATTAATTTCTTTGATATTCTTGACTTTTTGTTTTTCCAAATGATTTCCGTTATTATTTTTTCTAGCTCAATAAAATAACTTTTGGTAGTTTAATTGGGATGGCCCTGAATAAGTAGATTCATTTAAGTAGAATTGACTTTTTTATATTAGCTTGGCCTACCCACAAACAATTAATATTTTTCCAATTATTTAAATCTGACTTTATTTGTATAAAAAGTGTTTCATAATTATTTTCATGTATTTCCTGGGTTTGTCTTGGCATTTATACTCCCCAGCATTTTATGTTGTCTGTCATTATTTTAAATGAACTATATCTTACTATCTCTTCTTGCAGGGCTTTGTTGGTGATATATAGAAATGCTGACTATATCTTGCTAAAATGTATATCATTGCTAAAATTATTAATTGTTTTAACTATCTTTTTAGTTGAATCCCTAGGATTTTCCAAGTATACCATCATATCATATGCAAAAGGATATAGTTTTATTACCTCATTGACTATTCTGATATTCCTTCAATTTCTTTTTCTGCTCTTATTGCTATTGCTAGCATGTCTAGTACAATAATGAATGATAGTTGGTGATAATGGGCATCCTTGTTTCATTCCTGATCTTACTGGGAAGACTTCTAGCTTATCTCTATTACAGACATTGCTTGCTAATGGTTTTAGGTAGATGCTTCTTACCATTTTAAGGAAAAACCCATTTATACCTATGCTTTCAAGTGTTTTTAATAAGAATGAGTGTTTTGTTTTGTCAAAAGCCTTTTCTTTTTTTTCCTTTTAAATTAATCTGTTTATTTTTAGTTTACAACATTCACTTCCACAAGCTTTTGAGTTCCAAGTTTTCTCCCCCTCCTTCTCCTCTCCCCTCACCCCCTCAAGATGGCGTGCACTCTGATATAGGCTCTACAAATACACTCACATTAAACATATTTTCACATTAGTCATGTTGCAAAGAAGAATTATAACCAATGGAATGAACCACAAGAAAGAAGAAACAAAAAAAGAGAAAGCAAATAGTTTGCTTCAATCTGCATTTAGACTCTGTAATTCTTTCTCTGGATGTGCGTAGCATTTTCCATCACGAGTCTTTTGGAGTTGTCTTTGAACCTTGCATTACTGAGAAGAGCTAAGTCTATCAAAATTAGTCATCGCACAATGTGTCTGTAACTGTGTACAATGTTCTCCTGGTTCTGCCCCCCTCACTCAGCATCAGTTGATATGTCTTTCCAGGTTTTTATGAAATCCGCCTGCTCATCATTTCTTGTAGTATTCCATTAAATTCATATACCACAAGTTCAGCCATTCCCCAATTGATGGACATCCTCTCTATCCCCAATTCTTTGCCACCACAAAAAGAGTTGCTATAAATATTTTTGTACATGTGGGTCCTTTTCCCATTTGTATGATCTCTTTGGGATATAGCCCTAGAAGTGGTATCACTGGGTCAAAGGGTATGCACATTTTTATAGCCCTTTGGGCATAGTTCCAAATTCCTCTCCAGAATGGTTGGATCAGTTCACAACTCCACCAACAATGCATTAGTGTTCCAATTTTACCACATCTTCTCCAGCATTTATAATTTTTCTATTTTGTCATGTCAGCCAATCTGACAGGTATGATGTGGTACCTAAGAGTTGTTTTGATTTGCATTTCTCTAATCAATAGTGATATAGAGCATTTTTTTCACATGACTATAGATATCTTTAATTTCTTCCTCTAAAAACTGGCTATTCATATCCTTTGACCATTTATCAATTGGGGAATGATTTCTATCCTTATAAATTTGTCAAAGGCTTTTTCTCTAGCTATTGACGTAATTGTGTGGTTTTTTCTAACTTTTGTTATTTACATAATCAACAATGTTAATAGTTTTCCTTTATTGAACCAGCCCTCCATTCCTGGTTTATATCTCTGATTACTATATTCCTGATTTATATCTCTCTCTGTCATAATGTATAATCTTTGAAGTCTATTGTTATAATCTCCCAGCCAGAATTTTATTTAGGATTTTTATACCAATACTCATTAGTGAAATTGGCCTATAGTTTTCTTTGTTTTTGCTTTGGTATCAGCACCATATTTGTTTCATTAAAGGAATTTGATAGGACTCCTTCTTTGCCTATTATTCCAAATATTTTACTTAATATAGGAATTAGTTGATCATTACTGATTGATAGAATTCACTTGTAAATCCATATGGTCCTGATGTTTTTTTTTCCTTAGGAAGCTCATTTATGACTTGTTCATTTTCTTTTTCTAAAATAGGTTTATTTAGATGTTTTATTCCCTCTTCTTTTAATATAGGCAGTTGATGTTTTTGTAAGCATTCTTCCATTTCACTTAAACTGTTAAATTTATTGGCATATAATTGGGCAAAATAATTCCTAATAATTTCATCCTCGTTAGTTATGTACTTACCCTTTTCATTTTTGATACTAGCAATTTGGTTTTCTCTTCTCTTTTTAATAATCCTATTAACCGATGGTTTGTCTCTTGCATTTGTTTTTTTTTATAAAACCAACTCCTAGTTTTATTTACTAATTCAATAGTTTTCGATTTTATTTATCTCACCTTTAATTTTCAATTTGATGTTTAGTTCCGGGTTTTTAAATTTGTTGTTTTTCAAGCTTCTTAAATTGCAATCCCAATTCATTGATCTGCTATTTCTCTATTTATTGATGTAAGCACTTAGACATATAAATTTTCCTCTGATTACTGCTTTTGCTTCATTCCATAAGTTTTTATATTGTCTCATTATTTGCCTTTATCATTTGCTTTAATAAAATTATTGTTTCTATGATTTGTTCTTTAACCCATTTATTCTTTAACATTAGGTTATTTAGTCTCCAATTAATTTTAATCTGTGTTTCCATGGTCCTTTATTAAATGTAATTTTTATTCCATGGTGATCTGGAAAGGATACATTTAATTTTTCTGCATTTAACAATAAAGTTTTTATGACCTAATATACATCCAATTTTGTAAAGGTGCTATGTGCTGCTGAGAAAAAGGTATATTCCTTTTTATTCCTATTCAATTCTCTCCAGATGTCTATTATATTTAATTTATCTAAGATTCTATTCATTTCCTTGCCTACTTTCTTATATTTTTTGTTAGATTTATCTAGTTCTGAGAGGGAAAGATTGAAATTCCCCACTATTATAGTTTTGCTATTTCCTCCTGTAATTCAGTTAGCTTTTCTTTTAAAATTCTGAATGCTATAGCATTTGGTGCATCACAAATTCTACTTCAGTCCTTTATTTTAGTCTATGCGTGTCTCTCATTATTAAATGTGTTTCTTGTAACTAACAAAATGTTGGGTTCTGGGTTTTAATCCATTTTGCTGTTTCCATTTTATGAGTGAGTTCATCCCATTCACATTCAAAGTTTTATTACTAGTTGTATATTTCCCTCCATCCTACTTTTCTTCACTATTTATCTTTCTTTCTCTCTTTACCCTAGCCCTCCTCAGAAATCTAATTTATTTATAACCACTGCCTCCCTAATGCACACACTCTTCTAAGAGTCCTTCCCTTTTCCTATTTCCTTGCCCTCCTATTTCTCTGTAAGTTAATAAGACTTTTATACCCTACTAAATGTATGTTATTCCCTCTTTAACCCAATTCCAATGAGAATAAGGTTCTTGCACTACCTGCCCTTCTCTACTATCCTCCCTTCCACTGTAACAGTTCTTCCATTCATGTCCCTTTTGAATGAGAAAACTTGTTCCATTTTGCCTCTCCCTAACCAATTTTATTTTTTAGGATCATCCCATCAAACTCAACCCCAAGTCTTTTATCTATATATGCTCTTTCAAACTACCCTGGTAATGATAACATTCTTGAAAGTTACAAGTATGATTTAGTGAGCCCACCAAACTGTAGCAATATGGAAGGAGAATTGAACCAAATCTAAGGGAGGATGGTGAAGGAATACTGAACTCTTTACCAGGTAAAACTGAATATTTCCTGACTCTTCTCAGCCATGGCAATAGAGAAAAAGAAGTTGGTGAGATTCATCATCCATGCTACTCAGCAAGGTCCTGGATTCAGCCACAGATAATAGCAAACAGTCCTAACAAATTTATTCAGCTCCCAATAATCTACTATAAATGTCCAGGTAACCTCCAGCTTCTTCTTTCAGACACATAGGGTTATATTATTAAAACATTTTTTATTATTATGAATCTGACAAACAACAACAAATCTGAACATTTTCATATATAAAGAACAAAAAAGTATTATATATAAATCTTATTATATAAGCTTGTTTTGCAGGGAAGGGTTGTGATTTTTTAAATTATATACTAAATTCAGCATGTTAGACAATAAGTCAACAAGCATATATGAAATGCTCATTGCATGCCAGGCACTGAGCTAAATGCAAGGGATTCAAAGAAAGGCAAAAAGCACAGTCCTGACCTTAACAAGCTCATATACCTTTCTTGTTTTGTTTTGTCCCCCTTACTTTATTTTTTCAAACTGAATCCTTTTCCTTTTTTTCAATAACAAGACTTTTTAAAAATTTTGTTCATTCCACTTCCTCTTCCATTGAGGCAGAAAATCTAAAAACAAACCATAGTCCAGCAAAACAAATCCCCATGTAAAATTATCCATGTCTGAAAATGAATGTGTCTCTCTCTGCATTTCAAGTTCATCAACTCTTTGTAAGGAGGTGGTGGCATGTTTCATATTCATTCTTTTGGACCAAGGATTATTGTCCTGATCAGAGCTTTGTATGTCCCATGTTTTTGATATTTTTTAGATTTTCTTCTCTTGTTTTTTTTTAATTTTTTAGTTCTGTTTTTAGATTTCTTTCCTTGTTGAGCCATTTTTTTCTCTCTGACCAATTATTATTTTTCAGAGCATTCCATGTTTTTGAGTAAGGTTTTCCACCATCTGTTCTAAGGTATTAATTTCGCTTGTCATTCTTTCCTCCCTGGCAATCCTATTCTGTATCTCATTTCATTTCTTCTAGGTTTTCCTGCAGTCCCAATGGCCAGGACATTTTTTTTCTTTGAGGCTTAATCTGGACTTGTCTGGGATAACTATTTTCTTTGAGGTTTACCTTCAGGTTACCTCTCAAACCAGGTATTTCCTCATGATGTTCAGCTTTGCTTGGTTTGCTCATTGGGGACTGGTCTTGGGTCAAGTATCACAGCTGAAAGGTGTCACCAGGGCCTGTTTGGTCCTAAGTATAGGGTCTTCGACTAGGTTTCACCTTCAAGGGACTCTACAGCTATTCCCCTGCTGATCTTTGCCTGGGGTGCCCTCTTGTCACTGGGCCTCAAGAGCTCACTCTCTTGTAGGCTCTGCTGGGGTCTTTCTTCTCTTTCCCCACACCAAACCCAGTTATATCAACTCCAGGATAGGCTCTACTTCTGTCTTTCTCCCACAGCTAGACTTGGGTTACATACTGGGCCATGGTAGGTCCTCTCTGGAATGCCTAAAGGGTTCTCTTTCTCTAGAGTCAGACTCAGAAAGTCACACAGGGATTGGGGAAGGCTCAGGCTGGGCTCAGGTGTTATTTGGCTCAGGCAGGGAGTAATGGGCCAGACCTGCCCAGAACACCCCATGGTTGTTCTTCAGCCATGGAGGATCTGCTTCCAGCCACGAATGACTCATTGTTAAAGCACAAAGAGGCCCTTTATTGACTCTGGACCAAAAGAACTGATGACTCAGTCAATGTGCAAAAGGGAGCGGTCGGCTCCTTCACCCTCTCTGTTCCTTTCTAGCTCCAACTCAGGTGAAGACTATATCAAATTGCTCACTATCAGGGAAAAGGGAGATTTAAAAAAAAATTCAGCCCCCAGCCTCCATGTGTTCATAATACATAGCATCTAAAGCATATCTAAAGCTTTCATTGTCTAGGTGAGTGTGAGAAGGGGTTGTGCATGGCTTCTTTCCTGATCTTAGGCTAATAAATACCTATCCCAAGATGACTTTGTCTAGGAATGGGCATGACCTTGTAAGTTTTAGAAACCCTGGCTCCCATCAGGTTGGACTTGGCTGGCAGCAGGGAAAGGTACAACATCTGAGAGGATGGCCACCAACAGGATGACTGATCCAAGCCTGGCTGTTTTACCAACAAACATATGAGGAATTGTCTGAGAGGGGCAGAAATGGGGCAAAATGTAAGCTGACTAGTTATCCTACAATCTGCTTTTTTGTTCTTAAGAGATTTAAGCTTCTATCTCCCAGTAGGTTGTAACGTAAAGTTTACGTTGTTTCTGAATCAAATTGGAGGATGGCTGAATGAAGGACAGTGTATGAATGTAATGGAATATTATTGCGGAGTAATAAATGATGAAATCAATAATTCCACAGAAACCTGGGAAGATTTGTATAAATCCATGAAGATCAAAACGAGCAAAATCAGAAAGAGATATACGACAACCAAAACACTGTAAAAATAAACAACTGAAAACCTCAACAATTCTGATCGGTGTGATTATCAACCATGATTCCAAAGTTTCAGTGATAAGGAATGCTACCCATTTCCTGAATGAGATATGAGAATAAGCAAGATACACATTTTTGGACATGGCTAAGAGGGGAAATCGTTTTGCTTGACTATCCATATTGTTACAAGAATATGTTTTTCTTTTTTTCCCTGGAGGGGTGGGGTGGAGGAGAAAATTAATGTTTGTTAATTTAAAAAAATAATGTTTAATTTTACAAAGTTGATACTAGATAGTTTTAAGTTGTCAGGATGCACATGTCTCATGTTTAGCATTTTTTGTGTGTGTGCAAGGATATGAATGATATATCCCTGTAATAGTAATTAAGGTGGGGCTTTTCGCTGTCGACCTTTAATGATTCTGGCCTTTGTTTGAATGGGGCAGATAAAGTGGGATGTTTTTGTATTTCTCAGCACTGAGACAATTGGGAGTCATTGATTGATTTGTATCTGATGTGATATTGGGGGTGGGGAACTTTTCCACGATCAACCTGGGTGAAGTCAGGGCCCCTGAACAGGATATATAAGCGCAGAGGTTGGCGTTCTCTCTCAGAGCTCTGAGTCACAGCAAGAGTGGTGCTTGACTCTAGACCAGCCGTTGTAACGAGCTCCCCAGCTGAACACTCAGGTGTTGATAACTACGAATTGTATTTGGTCTGTAATTCAGGGTGCTGGCTTTTTTCCCTGAACTAGGTGGATGTTACTTATATGCTGGATTAAAGTCAGATTGTCAACCCCTTAACATTGCTTTCCTTAGTAAAGCAGATCAAAAGGACCTGGACTTGCAGCATTCTGTGAGCTGGTTGTTGTTGGTTTTACACCCCCACAGCAGCTGCTAGCCGGATTATTGATTCAGTCCTATCCCTGGTTCACACTGTACATTCTACTCCCCCTTTCTGAGGGAACTTTAGATATGAGTCAGGATGGGGGTTTAAAGAGCTAATGAGTATCAGAAAGAGATCCCAACCCAATTCAGAAAAAGGCTCCTCTAGGACTCGACTCATGCAGGACCACGCAGAAGGGAAAAGGGGAGAAAAGAGAAAAGGGAGATTGTCCAACCTCCCTGGGACCAGCAGCAATTTTAATCCTGAACATTTATTTATTTAATAAGCATTTATTAAGCACCTACTATTTGCCAAGCACTATGCTGACTGCTGAGTATACAAAGACAAAAACAAAATCATTCCTACCCTCAAGGAGCTTCCATTCTATTAGGGGAAAGAAATATGCATGCAGATAAGCATAAAATATATACAAATATAAAATAGGTGCCACAAGTATCTTTATCCTCATTTTATGAATGAGGAAACTGAAGTTCAGAGAGATGAACTGAGTTGTCCCTGGTCACTAATAGCTATGCTAATTAGCACATGTCAGGGTCTGAACTCAGTTCTTCTTGACTCTGTATGACACTCTATCCACCATACTGACTCTTTCCATTTACTACCCTATTTCTTAAATATCTCAGGGCAGGGACTGAATCTTATCTACCTCCTAAGTCTCCCCCAGAGCCTAACACAAAGAACAGTGAACAGGCCTCTTCTGTTGCTTTGGGTATAATGTTGTGGCCAGGTAAGGCTCTAGTACCTTGTGTAATAGAAGTTTTATTTCCTGGTTTGATACATTCTTGAAATGGTTTTTGATAAGCATACAACAAATAATGGAACTAGAGGAAATCCAGATAAGGGCACCTAAAATGACCCAGGGAAAGGGGAAGTGGCAGGTCAGACTGAAAATGATTAGAACTCTGGTAAAAGTGATAATGGCTGAAACCTAGGAAATGGATTCTGTTTACAAAGCACTTTAAGCTTGAAAAGTACCCTCTTCACAGCAATGCTCTCCGGTAGATTGTTTTCCACATTGTATAGATGTGGAAATTATGGCTCAGAAAGGTGAAATTATTTGTCCAGATCCACAAAGCTAAGTTTACTTAGCCCGCGCTGGACCATCTGATTCCAAGACCAGTGTTCTTAGTTAATACCTGATATCTAAGTAGCACATCAGGGCTTATGAGGCATTTTACACAAGTTATCTCAGTGCTGTTGGTGCTTGGGCAATCATGCATGGACCTGAATCCTGGCCTGGCCACTTACTAGATATGGCAAATCACTGCTTCTCTGGGTCTCACTTTTCTCATGAGGGGAAATAAAATGAAGGAGCCAGACTAGATTACCTCTAAGGTCCCTTCCATCTCTGAATCTATGACCTCGGGAACCTGAGTGTCATAACTGTACTATACAACAGATGTCACATGTATTCTTGGATCCTTTTATAAAATGAGGAAACAGGTTCATGTAGGTTTATTTCACAAGCTCTTGGATTCTGGAGAAGGGAAGGAATGCTACATTCACTAGTTCTGAGAACATCACTGCTCCATCACTGGGGTTTGACTTTGGAGAGTCATAAGATCATAGAATTTAGAGCTATCAAGGACCTGAAAGTTTTTCTGGTCCAACCAACTCATTTTACAGATGAGGAAGCTAAAGTGTGGAAAAAAGGGTAGAACGAAAGGTCCCATAAGGATTTAAAACCAGGTCCTACTCGCAATCCAGTGTTGTTTTTTTAAAAATCAACTCTATGTGTCTTCTTTGGCAGCTAGGTGGTGCAGTAAAGAAAGCATTGAGCCTGAGTTCAAATGTTATCTCAGACACTTTCTAGCTATGTGACCCTGGGCAAGTCATTTAACCTCCGTCTGTCTCAGTTTCTTCAGCTGTAAAACAGGAGTGATAATAGCCCCTGTCTCCCAGGGTCGTTGTGAGAATCAAACGAAATATTTGTAAAGCACATAGCACAGTGTCTGACACATAGTAGGCACTTAATAAGTGCTTGTTTCCTTCCTTTCTTAATTCCTACATCTCAGCCTTTTCCAAAACCATCTTCTTAATAGAGCCTTCCTATGAAACTAATTTAAAACAGTCAAATGAAACTAGCTGGCATAATGACCTCACCTGCAGGGTATGGAACATTCAGCGCCCAGGTTCCCTCATGTCTCTATGAAAGAGAGGTAGGCCTATTTCTCTGAGACCAAGGTAAGTTATGACAATTCACTTGCTCCAAATCCTGGGTTCTAGGAAACTTTGCCTAAACAGAAGAGAGGAAGAGATTAGGTTTGAATCTTAGCTTCTTTAATCCAGTCACTTTCATGTTGATTCACCATCTCTAATTTGCACCTTTCCTAAATTCTGTTTCTGAGAATTTGGATATAATTAACAGCTAACTAGCCATGCTGCAGCCCCATCACTAGGTTTCCTCTGGTCCTATCTAATAAATTCGTTGGTTTGTGAACCTCCCAAAAAGAGTCCAGGATTTACAGACAAATTGCTGCATGGTGACACAGATCTGCATATTCCTCTTTTTCCTTAATGTTTATGAGGAGGGAGGAGGGTGCGGGGAGCAGTGTTTGGATTATGTAACAAATCTACCTTGGCTCTCAGTGTAATTTAGGAAGCAGTTAAGAGCAGTTTTTGCAGGGTTGGGGAACCTGCCACAAGTTCCCCACCCCTGGCATAGAGGCTTGCTGGGCCTGAGAGGAGTGAAGGGCTGCAAGACGATCCTGAAAGAAGGGAATGGGGGAAGTACAGCAAGGCGTTCTTGGGCTAATAGTCACCTGCTCAGGGTGTTCATGGCGGGATAGCCTCGTTTCACCTTCTAGTAGGAAAAAAAATCATGAAATTAAACTATGATCCAGTTACCCAAATGCTTATATTTTAGAGGATGATAGAATCTAATAGGAAATTATGCAAAGAAACAACCTGGGATAGTGGATAGAATGTTGGGTTTGGAGTCAGAAAGGTCTGGGTTCAAAACTCATTTCTTACGTTGACTAAATTTGTGGATATCAGGGCCCCATGAGGAGTTCCCTCCCTCCCACCCCCCATCCAACTAGTGACATTTTCTTTTTTTATATAAATTGATTTTTTATTCTTAGTTTACAACACTCAGTTCCACAAGTTTGGGGGTTTCAAATTTTCTCTCCCTCCTTCTCCTCCCCCCTCCCCCCAAGACAGCATGTAATCCAATGTAGGTTCTACATTTACCTTCACTTTGAACTTATTTACATAATAGTCCAGTTGTAAAGAAGAATTATAACCAATGGAATGAATCATGAGAAGGAGAAACGAAACCAAAAAAGAAGGAAAAAAAAGAGAGCAAAAAGTTTGCTTCAATCTACATTCAGACTCCACAGTCCTTTCTCTGGATGTACGTAGCTCCTTCCATCATGAGTCTTTTGGAGCTGTCCTTGAACCTTGTATTGATGAGGGGAGTCAAGTCTATCAAAGTCAGTCCTTACAGATACTATGTGTCTGTAGTCGTGCACAATGATCTCCTGGTTCTGCTCCCCTCACTCAGCATCAGTTCATATAGGTCACTCCAGGTTAGAATGAAGTCCATCTGTTCCTCATTTCTTATAGCACAATAGTATTCCATTACATTCATATGCCACAATTTGTTTAGCCATTCACCAATTGATGGGCATCCCCTTGTTCTCCAATTCCTTGCCACCACAAAAAAAGCTGCTATAAATATTTTTGTTCATACGGATCCGTTTCCCAGCTAGTGACATTTTCACCAGCCCAATAACAATTCTGGGGGTCCCACTGATTGAAATCAAAGGTTCTCTTTTGCCAGCCTCTGCCAAGAACTTGCCAAGCCTCATACTCCCAAGGCAAATGAAATAGAGATTTTAGCAAACACTTGTTTGATTTGGTTCAATCCCAAAGGGAAATTTACTCATGTTGGCTCTGCAGGCAAACCTAGACAAACAGAAACACAGCTCTCCGTCTTGGTGGCCAAATATTATTTGCTTCCTTTCTCAGGGAAACTGGTCAAGCATTTTTAGCTTTCAGGTATCTCCTTGGAGGTTTTGTACAGTATCTTGAGCATCATCATCATTATGATTAATTGCTATTTTGACAGGACTGGTGATTTCATTGGTATAGGGAAGAAATTCTCTCCACCAAAACTGGTTTGCAATTGTCCTACAATCCATATTCTTGGAGAGTTTCCCGGGGGCATTGAGAGGTTCAGTTCCCTACCCAGGATCACATATGGCTCTGCGTCAGAGACAGGACTTAAAACCAAGTCTCTGAGGGTAGTTCTCACAACACTACAACAGGGGGCCTGTCATCATTGTCAATCGTCATCCCTCACCACCAGCAGACTAGCTCCCTCCTACCACCTGGAACCATTCTGGGCCCCTCACTCCTCCTGTCTCATCTAACAGTTTGGGGGTGTGAATTTTCTTCAGAAGAGGCAATACTGGAAAGCTGATCATAGCACTGGGCCACGCCTTCTCCATCACTCCCTACTTCCTTTTGATTCTACCCAGAAGCCTTTGCAGGAGAGCAGCAGAGGAATTAGTCACTTGGTGATCCAGGAAAGCGGCTACTCTGCCATGTTTGCTGCTCTAAACCTGGTGTTGAACATTGGGGACCTTCAGAAACAATAGGCTCAGAGTCAAAAGATCGTTTTTCCACATTTATTTATTTTTAATTTATGGAATAAAACATGCATTCCCACAACGTAAAAAAGATGATTGCGCACGAAACTGCAAATCTATTATATACAACTTGTTATCCCGTTTAAAGATATAATAAAGTTATCATGTAAATTTATTTTTTTCTTCCCTTTCCCCCTAGAGATGGCTACCGTTAGACACAAATATATATATATATATATATATACATATATACACACTCATACATATACACATATACATACATGTATATATACACATGTGTAAAATTATTATATGCATATTCTATTTATCAGTTCTTTCTCTGGATGCAGATAGTGTCTTTCTTCATATGTCCTTTATAGTTAATTTGGAGATTTATAATAGTCGAAATGACTTATTCATTCAAAGTTGTTCTTAAAACAATATTGCTGTTACTGTATACGATATTCCTTAGTTCTGTCCATTTTGCTCTTCATTATTTGGTGCAAGTCTTTCCATGTTTTTCTAAGATCATGGAGCTCATTATTTCTTATAGCACAGTAGTATTCCCTCACAATCATGTACCACAACTTGTTCAGCCATTCCCCAGTTGATGGGCATCCCTGCAATTTCCAGTTCTTTGCCACCACAAAGAGAGCTGCTACAAACATTTTAGAACATATAGGTTCTTTTCCTTTTTCCCTAATCATCTTTGGAAACAGACCAAGTAGTGGTATTGCATAAGAGTCATAAGTCAAGTCCCAGATTGCTAGTTGGATGACTTTAAGTAAGTCACTTCATTTTTCTATGCCTTGTTTTTCTCTTTGGTAGCATGAAGATAATGTCATTTGTATTGTGTCCATACTTAGCAGATTACTGTGGAAAAAGTAAAGCACAAAAGGGAGTAGTAGGGACTGGACCTGGGATTTCATTGGTATTGGGACCTCGTAGGGGAGGAAATGCAGGTCAGGACCTTCTCAGCAACTTCCGGGGGCACTGAGAGGCCCAGGGTCACAGAGCTAGAAAGTGTGATGGGAAAGACTTGAACCCAGATCTTCCTTACTTTGAATCACGCTTTCTGTCTGGCCTCTATCGTGTCTCTAAACTGCCTTACTTTAGGAAGCTCTAGAAAAGTGAATTATTGACTTGTTATTTCTCTAGCTCCACAACGTTGTCTCTCCCATGGGTGAATAGAGAAGCAGTTTGGCTCCATGAAAAGAGTCAGAGGACCTGGGTTGAAGGTCTGGCCCCAACACTTAGTAACCTTGAAAGAGTAATTAACCACACTGAACCTTGCTTTCCTCATCTGAAAAATAAATATAATAAATATTAATTATATTTTATGTCTATGATAAATATGAGTGAAACTGTGGCATTACAGAGTGCTAGCCTCAAAGACAAGAAGACCTGGGTTCAAATCCTGTCTCTGATACACACTGGCTATGTGATCCTAGACAAGTCCTTCAACTTCTCAGTGCTCTAGATTCTAAATTATAGAGGAAGTATTGACCTGTAGTGGTAGAGGGACTCTTGTCACTGGGAATTCCCTATACTAAAGCTATCCCAAGTTCAGTCCCTCTTCCTATAATTAATATATCTGAAAAATAAATTCAACAATAAAATATGTGTACAGTATATGCATAGATTATGCAATATTAGTAACTTATTCATTGATCCATATATTCAGCAAACATTAAGCAAGCCTCCTCCACCTCTCAAGCTATATTCCTACATCTTTCTTCTCTTTCTCAACCAAATTCATGGAAAATCTGTCTCCTCTCATTCCCTTCTAAACCCTTTGCAGTCTGGCTTCTGACTTCATCACTCAACTGAAGCTGCTCTATCCAAAACTGTCAGCAGTCTCTTGATTGGCAAATCCAACGGACTTTTCTCAAACTTCATCTTTCTTGCTCTTTTTCTCATTGAAGATTGTCGAGCCCCCTCCCCTCCTGGATACTCTCTCTTCTCTGGGTCTTTATGACCCTAGTCCTCCATCTAACCATTTATTTTCAGTCTCCTTTACCAGGTCATTATCTATTTCACACCCCCTAAGTCAAGTGAAGTCAGTCAAGCCAAAAAGCCTTTATTAAGTGCCTATTATATGCCAGATACTATGCTGAACAATGCAAAGAAAGCCAAAAAGAGTCCCTGACTTCAAGGAGCTCCCATTCTAATGGGGGAGACAACATGCTGACCACTATGTACACATAAAAAGATATAAAGGGTTGGAGAAAATCTCAGAAGGAAGGTGTTAACATCAAGGGGGATCTGGAGAAACTTCTTGCAGAAGGTGAGTCTTGAATGAAGCCAGATGGCAGAAAGGAGAAGGGACAGTATTCCAGGCATGGAAGACAGACAGTGAAAAGACCCAAAGGAAGGAAATAGTGTCTTGTGGGAGGAACAGCAAGGTGACCGGTGTCACTGGATCACAGAGTACATGGAGGTGAGTAAGGTGTGAGAAGACTGGACAGGTGAGAAGGGGACAGGTTATGAAGGGCTTTATAAGCAAACAGAGGATGTTATATCTGAGCCTGGAATAGTAGGGAGCTATTGAAGTTTATTGAATTGGGGGGGGGGAGGGATAGTGACATGTTCACATTGATGCTTTAGGAAAATCTATTTGATAGTTGAGTGGATGATGGACTGGAGTGGGGAGAGCTGAGGCAGAGAAACCAACCATAAAGCTATTGCAATAGGATAGACATGAGATGAGATCCTATATCAGAGTGGTTGCTGTGTCAGAGGAGAGAAAGGAACCTACTATTGATGTCAGAAGGTAGAAATGACAGAACTTGAATACTGACCGAATATGGGGGAGGGGAAGGGAGGGGAGGGGAAAGAGAAAGAGAAAGTGAGTGAGCCTGGGTGACTGGAAGGATAGTGATACCCTTAACAGTAGAGAGAAGTTAGGAAGAGTAGATGGTTTGGGTGTAAAGGTTGGTAAAAAGACTGCTTTTAAAAATTGAATAAAAGTATTGGGATGTAAACTTATCTTTGGTAAGTCCCCCTGAAAGTGTCTTTAGTACAGTTACAGATGCAGTCAAAATCAATCAGCAAGCGCTTAATCCCTTTTTGGTAGTTCCAAGTGTCCCCCAGATGTGATCTTCAGTCCAGAAGGCCCATCTCCCACAAGGGGGTCTGATTCTGGGCTCACATTGACCCAAATTCATCTTGTGGAGGGCTGGGTTGACTACAGAGAAGAGGAACCAGCTTCTGTCTGTCTGTCTCTCTCTCTCTCTCTCTCTCTCTCTCTCTCTCTCTCTCTCTCTTTCTCTTTGTCTCTCTCTCTAACTCTGTCTTTCTGGCTCTGGCTGTGGCTTTCTGTGTCTCTCTGTCTCTGTCTCTCTAAAACACTTAGATATGGATCAAGTCTAGGGCATATCTGAAAAGTGGGTAACTAGGTCCCTTCTAGAAAATATACTAAATACATAATAGAGGTCTCAGGGCAAGGATAGCTGTTTTGTCCACAGAAAATACTTGAAACTCAAAAGACTCACAGATCTTCTTTCAAGCAAAGAGAAAACACAAAATAATAACCCATCATATTCATACTTTCAAAGGGGGTAAAAATAACTCGATTGGACCACTGACAGCTGGAAGTGTTATTGATTCATCAATAACATCAGAGGCTCTCAAAGTGTGGTTGGGTGACCACTGGGAGTCCTTGGGATCCCTTTCTGGGGGTCCATGAACCAAAAACTATTTTCATAATAATACCAAAATATTTCAATTTCTAAAATGCAGTAAGTATATATATACATATATATATATCCCACATAAACAAAAGCTCTTTGGGGAGGAGGAGGTCCTCAATAATTTTTAAGAGTATAAAGTTGTCCAAGACCAAAAGTTTGAGAACAACTGCTCTTAGGGTATGATATGAGTTTTCTAATGTTTGAAGAATAGTGAGAAGACCAGGATTTTTTAAATAATAAAAAACACTTATCATGGGCAAAAAAAATCAAGAGTGGAGCTCTGAAGACTAGGGGAAAAGGTAATATTTACCAAAGAAACTGACTTTTTCACTCAGTACCATACCAAAACATTATCCAGGTAAACCCATAAGATCTAAACATCATCAGACTGTGATACAGCCACCAAAAAATGTTTTGGGGATTTTTACTTACAGGGGACTGGAATGAAATGATAGACTACTATACTGCTGTAAGAAATAATAAGGGGAATGGTTTCATAGAAACTTGGGAAGACTTGCACGAACTAATGCAGGCTAAGTTAGCAGAACCAGGAGAACAATGTATACAATGATAACATTATAAAAACATTTTTGAAAGACTTACGAAATCTTTCAAGCATAATGGTCAATCATGCTTCCAGTGGACTCGTGATGAAACATTCTACCCATCTCTTAATAGAGAAATGAAGGATTTGGAGTGAAAATTAAGACTTTTTTTTTACACGGCCAATGCAGAAATGTGTTTTGACTGACTATATATGTTGGTAACAAGGGTTTCAATTTTTTTATTTCTTTCTCATCTGGGGTCAATGGAGGGGGTGGTGAGAAGGAAAGAAGGCAAATTTTTGCTGATTGAAAATTTAATTTTAAAAAAATATATGCTATAAGGTTAGACTTGGTTAGACTTGGGGAAAATAGGCTGTTCTTCCAAAGGTAAGGTTTATCCAATTTATAAGGTTTTACCCAATGAGATCAAAGTGTGATTTCATGATGAATTAAAGAAAGTGTCAAAATTTTGTGAAGTCAATACCAAATTGGAGAAATCAAATGATTGCAGCAGAAAGGGGGTATATTGCATATTAAAAGTTTTTTATAAGGGTATAGGATGAAGTGGACGACCTTGTTGTCTTCAATGTCCGACCAAGCTCTAAGTATTTCAGCCACCTTCATGGCCATTGGAACAAATCGTTCTCATCCATCCATTGCACCATGGGAAGTTTTCACATGCTTGGAATAGACATTCCCCTGACTCATTGATGGATCTGAGGCTTGTTGGTTACCCTCAGCCTGGTTTAGCCTGTCTGCCCAGATGGTTTTGCTTGGGTGTGGTCGCTGCATATGCTATATAGCTTCTTGGAGCCACAGGTGAGAATGGTCCTTCTAGGTGACAGTGAACAGAGAGCCAGTCCTGGAGTGGGGAAGACTCAAATTCAAATCTCAGATACTTACTAGCTGTGTGACCCTGGACTGTAAGCTCCTTGTTTTTATTTGTATTTGTATTCCCAGAGTTTAGCAGTGTCCAGAACATAGTAAGTGCTTAATAAATGTTCATTGACTGACCAATAATCTCTTAATTATCAAATCTGATTATCTTTCCGCAGTCTTCACCCTCCTTGGCCTTTCTGCAGTATTTGACACCATTGAGGCTCTCTTCTCCTCCATATTTTCTCCTCTAAAGAGTTTTTGCATTATTTTAGCTCTTCTTCCACCTGCTTGCTCTTCCTTCTGTCTCCTTTGCTAGTCCCATGTACTGTCTTCTAATTGTGGGTGGACCCCGAGGTTTTGTCCAGGGTTCTCTCCTCTCTTTGTCTCTGTCCCATCTCTTGGTGATCTTATCAGTTCCCAGGGGTTCAATGGCATCTCTGTGTAAGTTACTCCTGTTTGCACCATAACGGGAAGCAACTTCTGCAGAAATATATCTCCTGCAATTGTTACAGCCTCAGCTATCAAAGACCCTGAAAAGAAAGTTCTCATCACCTTGGCACAGCAAATGGTTCAACACCAGAAACGGATGTGATTTTATTAATGGAAATAATATTAAACAAGAAACATTACATCCACTTTGCCACTGTACCCTCAGGACCTTGAGGCCTTTCAATCTAACTCATAGCTCCTACGTATGTTGCTTCTCTTTGAGGGCAGAAACTTTCTTATATTTCTATTTGTAGCCCCAGTCCCTTTGCACATAGAAGGCACTTATTTAATGTTTTGTTCACTGATTCATAAATCTATGCAGCCTTACCCACTCTCTCGGGTTCCAGTCCGCACACCAACAACTGCCAACTTTGTATTTCCAACTAGACCATCCCACGGGCTTCCCAAAACTCAACATGTCTGAAGCAGAACTCACGGAGCATCTCTCTTTTTAATTTATGTTTAATTTCTACTGAGGGACCACCATCCTACTGGTCACACAGGTTCTCCACCTCAGAATCATCCTCAAATTTCCTCTTTCCCACGATACCACATCCAAGCAGTCGCCCGCCAAGCAGTGTGGTTTCCTACCTCCCCAGCAGTTCTACACTCACACAGCCACCACCCAAGTTCAGGCCCCCATCACCACTCACCTGGGCTTTTACCATTGCCTCCTAATTGAGCTTCCTGCCTCAAGTATCTTTCCCTCTGATTCATCCTTCACGCAGCTGTCAACGTGATAATCCTTAAGGAACAAGTCTGGCTGTGTCACTCTCCTCAAAAAGCTCCAGCAGTTCCCAGCTTCCTCTAGGATAAAATGCAAACTCCTCCATTTGGCATTTAAAGCCCTTTGCAATCTGGTTCCAGGCTACCTTTACTGGCTTGTTATGTAAACACTACTACACTTCATGTAACCTACCTTCAAACCAATCTGGCCTGCCTGCTGTTTCTCACTATCCCTCGATATTGGTGGTTCGCCATGCCTGGAGCACACTCCCTCCTTACCTTTACCTCTTCCAGTTCTTAGATTATTTCAGAGCTCAACTCAGCCGCCATCTCCTACAAGAGACCTTCCTTCACCCCCAGCCACTAATGCTCCCTACAAAAATTTTGCATTTACATTGTGTTTGTTTTCCAATCGTGTTTGACTCCTCGTGACCTCATTTTGGGGTTTTCTTGGCAAAGATACTTGAGTGGTTTGCCATTTCCTGCTCCCATTCGTTTTATAGATGAGGACGCTGAGGCAAACAGCTAGTAAGTAACTGAGGTTGGATTTGAACTCAGGTCTTCCTGACTGCTGGCCCAGTGCTCTAACCACTGCATCACCTAGCTTCCCTGTGTATGTTTATTATTTCCTTATATGCGTACCTGTTATTTTCACCAATAAAATGTAAGCACGGATACCAGAGAGAGAGAGAGAGAGAGATCATTGTAGGCTGACTCTAGGGCTTTAGAAGAGAGAGGAGAATAAAATTGGTTTTGGAACAGCCGCTGCGAGAAGTGCCAGTCAGACATTAATGAAAGGGTCAATATGCAATAATAAACATATCAAATGGAGAGCTCGGACCGCTAGGTGGCGCCATAGTGCATAGAGCCCTGGGCCTGCAGTCAGGAAGACTCATCTTCCTGAGTTCGAATCTGGTCTCAGACACTTACTAGCTGTGTAACCCTGGGCAAGTCACTTAACCCTGTTTGCCTCAGTTTCTTCATCTGTAAAATGAGCTGGAGAAAGAAATGGCAAACCACTCTCATATCTTTGCCAAGAAAACCCCAAAATGCGGTCACAAAGAGTCAGACACAACTGAAATGACTGAACAACAACAGAGCTTGACTGCCA
The DNA here is from genome assembly GCF_011100635.1 of Trichosurus vulpecula. Classification (NCBI taxonomy): domain Eukaryota; kingdom Metazoa; phylum Chordata; class Mammalia; order Diprotodontia; family Phalangeridae; genus Trichosurus; species Trichosurus vulpecula. The sequence goes on along the minus strand of NC_050575.1, from coordinate 28,642,994 downwards.
ATGCCCTGTGGCGTCTACAGAGGCTGTGTGGTATGCTCATTCTCATGCTGTCTCTGCTACTCACGAACTTTGGGAAAGTCAATTGAGTTCTCTGATTCTCAATTTCCTCACCCACAAAATAGGATAAAAAAAAAAACACCTGCCCCACCTACCCTACAGGTCTATTTTGCAAATAAATAAATAAATATATACATATATATATATATACATATATATATATATTGTAAATTATAAACTAATTCAGAAACAGGAGGGATTATGGCTTATTATAAGGTGGTATCTGCCAGCAGTTACTGAGAGTCTCTTTTCCCCATGTCCAAAGCACAGGGTTGGAAGGGACCTCTGAGTCTCTCTAGTCCAGTTGTCCTTGAAACAAGAATGTCCTCTCCCACATATCTAACAAATGGTCGTCTGCCCTTTGTTTAAAGACCTCTGGTGGAGGGCAGACCATTCCACTTTGGGACAGCTTGAATTGTTTGGAAGATTCTCCTAACCTAGATTTGTCTGTTTTCAGCTTCAATACATTGCTCCAAGTTCTGTTCTGAATACAAACACAATAAAAACAATCCCTGTTCCATATATTAACTTTTCAAATACTTGGAAATTCTTATTATGTCTCCCAGTGAATTTTCTCTTCTCTTGACTAAACAACCCCAGTCCTCCAATTGCTTCTAATATGGCATAAATTAAAGTGTCTTTACTATCCCATATGCTCTTCAGTTTATCAATGTCATTCCTAAAATGAGCTGCCCAAAACTCAACCCAATACTCAGGATGTGTTCCAACCCTGTGGCTATCTTAATTCCTCCTCTACTCCCATTTGCAGGTGCTGTATCTCACTGGTCATTTGCAGACCATTCAAACCCTCAAATCTTTTTCAGATGAACTAACCTAGTAGTCACTCCTCCCCCATCTCATACTGGTATAATGGATTTTTTAAAAAATCATTATTGAATTTCATCTTTTTAGAATTGGCCCAATGTTTCTTTCTAGGGGAATTTACTTGATCCTAGATTTGGCCGCCCGCCTCTCCAACCAGAAGAGCCTAAGAAGTTCCCAGATGGGTCCCCTTGCCTCATTATCAAGCTTTTCTATTTGTTCAGTGTCTTTGCCTGTTGAAACTCATCCTTTATAGCACATATCTAATGCCATCTCCTCCATGAAGCCTTCCCTAAATCCCCTAGTCAGTAATGACCTTTTCTCATTGACTAAATATAGTACTTTGTACTGTACCTTCCTAACGAATTTATTGTGTATTAATTCACATTATGGTGGTTCCATGGGGGGGTAAGAACTGTATTTTATCTAAAATTTATATCTCCCTCAACACCATGCTCTATACACAGGTACTTAAATGTTCATTGAATCGATGGACCATCGATCCAGATTCCTGACCCCTTTTCCTATACCCTGACCTCTATTAACTATGTCCTCCTGATGCCTGCATCCTGGCCTGGGCCTCTGATGGCCTGTATACTGCATGGAATACGCTCTTGTTCTGGTTATTCCATTCCTATGATCTAGAATCTTGCCTACGCAGCTATTTGTAGACTCTAGCTACCCTTGACCTCCATCATTGCTGTGGCTTCTGCCTTCGCCTGCTGTCTGGTACTACCTCAGAATTTCTGCCTTCTCTCCACATTCTTAGGCTAGCATAAATGACAATGATATATTGCATGTTCTATATTGGACAAATTCCATGTCAAAACCCAAACCTGGGAACCCTCAAGCTAGTCTCATCTTTGGTACTTAAAGACATTTGTCAGGAGCACAACCATGAGCATACTCCTTCACCCCAGTCTTGTCTGTAGGAGAGAATTTATCACTAATGATAAAAATTCTCTGGCAAGAAACAGAGGCAATGTGGTCTGGTAGAAAGAGCACTGTCTTTGGAGTCAGAGATTCTAGGTTCATATGGCTCTGGGTGATCCATGTCACCTTGGACATGGCCTGTGGGCCCTCAATTGAAACAACAAAGAGGTTGTACTGGATGACTCTGAGGTCCCTTCCAGCTCTGGATCTATGATATCTGCACAAATATTCCCTCATAGGGAATGTGAACTTGTTTGGCCTCGGGTTTGGCCCCTTCTGAAGCGAAAAGCGAGAAGACTGGATGGCTTCTGAGGTTCCTTCATGTTCTATTTTTCTGTGACTCTATAAGGAGGTCACCAGCCCCACCTCCCCATCTATCTCTCCTTCTGAGAGCCTATTTTAAACAATCAGGAGTTTGAAGCTGTCTCATCTCAGAGAGCGAGCCTAGGACATCTGACGGAGTCACATGTGTTTCCATTCGGCTGAGAATGTTGTAGGAAGTGTTCCTCATAAAACATGAAATTATTACAAATGGGATCATGAAAACTAAGTGGAAAGGGAACTGATGTCACTGGTTTCTCCAGGGCTTTTTATGAGGAACTTCTGCTAACACTCATAAACATCTCCTAGAAGGGTAGGGACTGTAAGAGCATCTGCCTATCCTGAGTTCCCTGACCGGCTGTTTCCGGCCAGATCAAAACCCTCTTGAAGAATAGGATGGAGCTTCTGTCTGGTGTCGAGGACATCACTCCTGAAGCCTCAGTGGGTTTTGAGGGGAAAGGATTCACAACTGAGAACCCTTCCTTTGCAGCAGTCACAAAGGACTTGGAAGTTAGGCTGAAACAGCTGAGTAGCAGATAGAAGAACGGAGGCAACATCTGTAGAAATAAGTGCTCACACGAGGAGAGAGAAAGCATAGAGGCTGTGCTGGGAACCCCTAGGTAGGGGGGCACCCCAATGGGGATTCAAGAGTGCGGAAGCCATCTTCTGGGAAGCAGAGCTGCTCTGTCTCTATCACTGTCCCTCCTACTACCCCGTCCCTGTCAAAGTTCTCCTCTCACTGAAACTAGTATCAATCTCATTGCCTGTGCCTGGTTGTCTTGATTTCCCTTCTGATTCTCTGGCTAGTTGGGCTGCTGATATTGGTTAGTGAAGGAGCTCTCTGGCTAATGCAGATGCTCCTTGACAAAGTATTTGAAGGTCTTTGCCATTTTTACCATCATATGCGGGGTTTTGATCCTATAAGGTAATGATATGGTGGTATGGAGTAGTAAAGGAGAGAGCTAGGTTTTGAATCTAAAAGCCTGGCTTTGAAACTGGGTTTTGCCTGTGTGACTGGGCAGCATGGTACACCCAAAAGAGTGCTGGATGTGCCAAAAATCAGAGGACATGGATTCCAATCCTGACTCAGCCTAAATGATATCATCAAGTAATGTAACCTCTCAAGGCCTCCGTTTCTTATCTGTGAAATGAAGGGGTCAAACTAGATGGCTTCAAAGGTCTCTTTCACCTCCAGTTCTATGGTCCTAAGTGATTTATCATCTCTGAGCCACCATTTTCTCATCTGTAAAAAGGGAATATTGAGTGGGCTATGGTAGGAAAAGCATTGTGTTAGGAAGTCAGAGGTCTGAATTCGAGTCTTGACTCTGCTGCCAATTCGCTGTGTGATCTTGGGCAAGCCGCTGCCTCTCTGAGCGAGCCCTCAGGTTCTTCTTCTGTAAAAGGATTGGGTTGGACCAGATGACACTGAAGAGCCCTTCCAGCTCATTCTGTGACATTTTATGTTCTGGTCTCATTACTCCAACTGTCCCAGCAAGAAGGGCTGGTTGAGAAGGGCTGAGGTACAAAAAGGATACCCTCTATTCACACTGGGCTGGACTGCAGAGCAATAGCCCAAGAGAAGTGGCGGTGTTCCTATGTCACAAATTCACCACTTACCCAGGAGACGCTGGCCTCTTTGTGAAGGGGAGAGACCTAATTACAGTCTTCAAAGTCTTCAAACCTTCCCCTCCTCATTCCTAGTGGTGTTGGACGCCACTCAATCAGCATATTTATCATAGTAAATAGAGGTGGAAAGGCAGCTAGATGGTGCAGTGAGTAGAGCATTGGCCCTGGAGTCAGGAGGACTTGAGTTCAAATCTGACCTTAGACATTTGACACACTTACTAGCTGTGTGACCTTGGGCAAGTCACTTAACCCCAACTGCCCTGCTTTCCCCCCTCCAAAATTTTTTTTAAAAAAGTAAATAGAGGGGGAATTTCAAATTTGATCACAAATATAAATTCCACCTCAGAAATTTACTAGTTGAGTAGGCATTGGTGAGTCACTCAGTCAAAGCCTCAGATTTATCACCTGTAAAATGGGGGTCACATTACAAGTACCTACCTCGAAGGTTATTTTCCAAATCTTAAAATACTATGTAAATTTTAATTATTATCATTAACCTAAAGTTATATTTGACAACCAGAAATGGTTCCTCGAGCAAGAGTCTCATATAACATCCAATCTTAGAGGAAGAGAAAGGAAATCGATTGGGGTTGGGAACAGGACTCTGCCTGGAAGTCCCAGGGGGGCTGTATTTTTTCTTTAAGGTTTTGCTTGTAGATGTTTGGGGTCATTCTCTTCTTCTGGTTTTATGCCTTAAGAGTCCCCATCTCCATAATAGCTCTTAAAAGTGGATTTTTTTTTTTTTGCTTATTTTTCCAGGCTGACTTCCCGACTTAAGAGTTTTAGGGCTAGATTTTGTTCGTTTCTGGATAGAATAAGTGAGCCATACCTGATCCTGTTTTGTTTTTCTTCTGTCACGCTGCTGCTTTCCTGGTCTCGAGGACCATGCTATTCAAAGATCTCAGGGGTAATCCAGGCTGGTAACCCAAAAGCTTTCACTGTACTCAGAGCAGTCCGCTCTGTGGCAAAGTCTGAGCACCGACCTCCTAGTCTGGGATCTCCAAATTCTTGATGTGGCTTCGGGTCAGAGCAACACAACTATGAGCTTGCCATTGTTTGAATGCTGCTAGACTTGGCCACCATCGACCAAATGGAAAGAGCTGCAGGCTCAGTGACTAAACTGCAGACGCCTCTTTGATCTGGGCTTCCTACCCTTGTTATTCTACTGCAGGCTTCAGGCTGAGCTGGAGGCTGGATTTAAGATCTCAGTTCCTGGGGACAGAACCACACAGCTACCGCTTTCTTCTGCACTTGTTTCTTGCTCAATAGATAGCCTAGGGCTCATAACAGTCTGACCTCAGGTGAACCCTTCATTCGATCTTTGTGCTACAATGTTCTGCCCAGAAAGCTTCTGGCTATACACTGTCCTCAATGTCCACAGAACTCTCTATCTGTCCCTCTATGTCAACCTAGACCGGAAACATGACTCACTGGTTTTTTGTCTTAAATTCCCCAATCAAGACTCAATTTATTGCACTTTTAAAATCTTTGTAGAGTCATTGTCGGGGAGGACTGGGCTATTCTGCTTCCTCTCAATCTGCCATCTTGAGTGACCAACGTGTTGATCCATTCTATGGATTCTCCAGGTCTCCTATTCTAGGAATTCAATGCCCCTTTATTTTAAATAAATCATGTTATAAGATGAGAAGCAGCATGGTATAGTAGATAGAGAGCCAGCTTGGATCTACAAAAACATGGGTTCATACGATTCCTCTGACACATATTGGCGGCTGTCTGACCCTGGGCAAATCTTATCTCTCAGTGCTCTAGGCAACTCCCTAAGTAAGGCTGTAAATTGCAGAGAAGGTGACAACTTTCTTAATACAGGAGTTCCCTGTATCAATAAACTTACTTTTTTATTGTTGCTGTTCAGTTGTATCCACCTCTTTGTGACCCCATTTGGGGTTTTCTTGGCAAAGATACTGGAGTGGTTTGCCATTTCTTTCTCCAGCTCATTTTTTATAGATGAGGAAACTGAGGCAAACAGGGCTAAGTGACTTGCCCAGGGTCACACAGCTAATAAATGTGTGAGGCCAGATTTGAACTCAGAAGATGAGTCTTCCTGACACTAGGACCAGTGTTCTATCCACTGTGCCAATAAACTTACTAAACCACTTCTTATCCCTATCATAAAGTAATTCAACAATTCATCTTGGAATTATCTTCTCCTCTTCCAAAACTCATAACCAATTAGTGGTCTAAGTAAATGAGTAGCAGTTGATGTATATTCTTTTAGATTATTCCTTACCTATAAAATGAGAGGGTTGGATTGAGTGGCCTGTAGGGGCCCTTTTAACTTTTAGTTCTATGATCCTATGATCCATGTCTAATGCTCCACTTGGAAAAATCATTCTGCCTTGTCTTCTTTGTAAAGCAAAATTTAAATCAGATTCACAGCCTTGAATATTACATGAAGCAACTTGGAAAAGAAATAGCCAATCCAAAGAAATGAAAGAAAATGGGAAAGGAACCATATGTGCAAAAATATTTATAGCAGTTTTTTGTTATATCAAAGAACTGTAAATGAAAAGGGAACCCATCAGCTAGGCTCTGGCTGAACAAATCGTGATATATGAATGTAATGGAATATTATTCTGTCATAAGTAATAATGAAATGGACAGTTTCAGAGAAATCTGGGAGATCTGTATGAACTGATGCAAAGCAGAACCAGGAGAACAATTTATACAATAACAATGGATAGACAAATAATTTAAAAAGATCTAAGAACTCTGATCAATGCAATGACCAACCACAATTCCAGAGGACTGAGGAAGCATATCACTCACCTCCTGACAGTTATAGTGAACTCCAGATGAAGAATGAGACATACGTTTTTGGTCAGGAATTTTTGTTTTGACTGAATATTTGTTGTAAAAGTTTATTTTTCTTTATCATCAATTAGGGTGGGAAGAGGTGGGAGAGAAAAATTAATCGGAAAAAAGTTAAAATTTTTTGAAAAAAGTTAAATAAAAGTTACATTTTTTTAAAAGGAAGCAGCCCAGGGGCAGCTAGATGGCACAGTGGATAGTGCACTGGCCCTGGAGTCAGGAGGACCTGAGTTCAAATCCAGCCTTAGACATTTGACACTTACTAGCTGTGTGACCTTAGGCAAGTCACTTAACCCCAATTACTTCACACACACAAAAAAAGAAGCAGCCCAGTAGGTCGAAGAGCACCCCACTTCCCAAACAGTCTGTAAATTCCTACTGTGAGAGAGTCAGAGGTGGGCTAAAGTTGAACCATGACTTATCTACAAAGCAATTTTAATTTAACAGACAATCTTGGTCTAATAGAAAGGATTTTTGATTTGGAATTAGAACCCTAAGTTCAAATACATACTCTGCTGCTTATTCCTTGTGTGCCCTTGGGCAAATCACCTCCCTTTTGTGGGCTTCAGCATCCTCATCTGTAAAATTAAGGAGTTGACCAGACGGCCAGTAAAGTGCCTTCCAGCTTTAATTCCTATACTTCTATAGAAAAGCTACTGTCTAGGGTTGCTCATTAGCAAAGGAAAGTCAATGATTTCAGGAAAGAAACTTTTATTGGATTTGGCCCAGTTTTCTTTGTCCAATGGTAATGTCCTAGAACTGCCCTGTTTTTCTGGACCTCAGGCCAGGCTGGAGCTAGATTGGACCTCAGATCCAATAGCATCACCACGAAGAAGCACATCTAATAATCTAAAGACTTCTCAGACACAACTGCAGAAGGTTTCCTGGTTGGCATGTCCTCCAGCATCTGGTTCAGAACGTTTACCATTTCATAATAGAGTTCTTGGAGCCTGCAATGAGAAGGAGGTAGTGAGGTCAAGCCATCAGGCCTACAAGGAAAGGCCCTAGAGTTTGTCCAAACCTCACTCATTAGAAATACTCTATATCAAGAAGTTTGACTCCTGGAGCCTCTTCTTCCTCTTGCCCTTCACCAACCTTATCCCTTGTGCCACTCATGAGACACTCACCATCCGCCACCTGATATTGTTTATGTCAAGTTAGAGTCTAGTCCTCCTGGTTAAATTGAAGGTCATCTAAGGTTAGAGGTAATGTCTGTTCTTCCATAGTATAGCTAAGCTCAGAACTAGGCATACGTAGTGGGTGTTCATAGCTAAGTGGCACAGCGAATAGAGAGCTGGGCCTGGAGTCAATATGACCTGAACTCAAATCAAGCGTCAGATGTGTGACCTTAGGAAAATCACTTGACTTCTGTTTGTCTCAGTTTCCTCAACTGTAAAATGGGGATAAATAATGCCTCCCAGGGGTATTGTGAGAATCAAATGAAAAAATATTTGTAAAGCTTTTAGCACAGTGCCTGGAAGATAGTAGGTACTCAATAACTGCTTGTTTTGTCCTTCCTTCATACTTGCTGGTATTGCTATTCACTATGAAAATCTGAGACCTGAAGGAGGTGTTCTCTTTCTTCCAGTCCTTGGATTTCATCTTTAGAACCGCATTGGGGGGGGGGTAGGAAAGAATTCTTTGGATGGTATCCTTGAGGATGATTGCTTCATGGCTTCTGATCAGACTGCTTACCAAGAGATCTGTGTACACCACATAATCAGGAGCCCTCATTCAGAACTGTGCCCTCTCATTCCTGACCAGTTTGGGGCTCTTTAAGAGTAGAAGTCCCCCAAAAGAGAGTTTTTCAGCCTCTCACCATAATCTCATCTAACCTGTCTGCCTTTGCCATAGGGTAGCCTCTAGCTCCCGTCAAACCACAATCTCTCTTGCTGCAAATGCTCATATTGTATTCTCGGTACAACATGGTATGTTAGAAGCAGAACACACATTCTTCATCTCAATATGACCAAAGCAGCATTATCTTACCCTTGTCCCATTCTCCCCAACAAAAAAGAAAGAAAGAAAAGAAAAGAAAACCAAATTTGGCCCTCTTCCAAACTCTTCTAACACTACTATGGACACTGCCATTTAATGAGGTACACAATCTTAGAGTCATTCTTGCGGATTCTGTCTCACAAAATTTCTCCCCTATATAGTTGGAATAACCTAACTGACATCCTTGATTCTCTCTCTAATGCATCCTCCATACATCTACCAAAATAACCTTCTTAACTATGTTATTCTCCTACTCAAAAATCTTCAATGGCTCTCTACTGCTACTAATATAAAATACAAATTCCTCAAACTTGCCATTTAAAGCCCTCCACAATTTGTCCCTAATCTACAGAGTCTTTTCATGTTGCTTCCCCACATAAGTTCTACATCTCAGCCAAAATGGCCCACAGACTGTTCCCTAAACCCAGAACTCCATATTCTATTTCTGTGCCTTCACACTGCCAGTCTCCCACACCTTGAACTCATTCCCTCCTTGGCCCTATGTTTCAGTTTCCTTACCTTCCTCCAAGATTCGACTCAGATGCCACCTCCTCCTAGAAGCCACCTCTGATCATCTCTCCCACCTCAAGTTGTTAGGGATTTGTTTCTTCTCAAATTATCTGTATATATGTTCTATTCCCCCAAGGGAATGTAGGTGGGGGCTGGGTTTTTTTATCTTTGTATACCTAGTATCTAATAATGCCTAGAACATAGATGCTTAATTGGTTTGATTACTTAAGTTGAATTAATCAGTGGTCATTTATTTAAATTGAAAAGAAGCTCTTAACCCTGAACTCCAGAATGAAACTACTTCAACTGGATTCCAACCCTTGTAAAAGCAAAGATTGGCTGGCTGTTGGTCAAGGGCCATAGAAGAGTTCCTCAATGGAAAAAACAACCCCGTCCCCAAACTCATTTCACACATAGGCATATAGGAATGTCTATAAAGTAAATACTGGCTAAAATATTGGCTCTCACCAGCCTTCCATAGAGACAGAAATTCCTGCCACTAAAATCACTAATTGGCAATAATGAGGGCAAATGCGTCAACACAAGACCCCAGTTGTGTGCACATATATTACTTGGGTGAAGCCCTCTTCTATCTTCTATCTATCTAGCCTCCTTGGTGATAGAACACAGATCACCTGAGATTCAGGGGGCAGGGATGACAAGTCCTGGATGACAATGAAGTCTGAGAGGTTATACTAAATTATCTTTAAGAGTCTTTCCAACTTTAAAATTCTGAGATTCTGTGGTTCTAGTTGTCTCCCCTGGTATAACACAAGCTCCATGAGGGTGGAGCCTGCTTTGGTTTTGCTGTCATATCCCTCACATCCCTAGCACCTAGCATAATGCCAAGCACATTTTAGGCGCCTAGTAAGTACCTATTTATTGGAACCATTTCCTTTATGCAGAGCTACTAGGGAGAACCTACAAAGTACATAAGTTAAACATAGCCATTTGTAAATGAGTGAGTTGGATTTGGTGATTCCCTAAAGTCATTTCCATCTCTAAATCCTATGATCCCCCACTGCCAAGCATCTTCCTGAATGGCCCTCATTAGTCGTCGTCATTGAAGAATATAGGCAGGGTAAGTCTGCAGGAAAAGACAGAAGGACTTACCACAGTGGAAACCACCAATGCCCTGGAGATAGAAGGTGAATATTTCTTGACGAGTTCAGTCTGGCTAATTCCACATAGTTATTTCCATCCTTCACCCCCAAATGAAGGCAAGTAGCTGTCAGAACACTATACTGTCACTTACATACACTGACAATCAAAATCAATGAAGTTTGGTTTTAATGATCTCCCTCTACTGCTAAGAAGATGTCGCTGGTAAAATAGGGAGGTGCTGGATGAAAACTGCCTTTCAATGGTGGATTATCATTTTATAGAAGAGGGGACTGAGAAGCAGAGAGTTTAAATGGCTGGCTGACATTCCCATCATGAATTAGTGACATGTGCATTTGCTACCAACCTGGTCTTTTTCCATAACACTAAAAGATAGATAAGGGAAAAGTAGTTATAAGGGGAAATGGGTCAAATTAGGGTCTAGAAATGCCCGGTCAGTCATACTGGGTTATAAGTGGGAAGAATAAAAAAGGATACTTATTACCTCCAGGATCAAATTTAAAATTTGGCCTTCAAAGCTTTTCGTAACCTGACCCCTTCCTACCTTGAAAGTCTTCTTACTCCCCTTTACATACTCTGTGACCCAGCTCCAGTGGCATACTTGGTGTTCCAATCTCCTGTCTCCAATGCCTTTCCATGCTCTCCCTCTGCTTGGAATGCTGTCCCCCCTTACCTTCGCCTCTGAGTTTCTCTGACTCTTTCTAGTCTCAGCTTTGATTCCACCTTCTACAGGAAGCCTGAGATTACCTTCTATCTGTAAATATCTTCTTTGAACCCAGTTATTTATGAATTGTCTCCCTCACCAGGATGTGAACGCTTTATGGGCAGGGACTATTGTTACTTTTTCTACCCCTATCACTTAGCGTAGTACCTAGAGTAATGTAAGCACTTAAAAGCTTTTTGACCAACAGGTACCCCCAAAGGAACTCTTGAAAATGAAGGGGGTTCTAGGTTATTTGGTCAGTTTGGGCTAGAAGAGGTAAGTTTGGGTCTAACGACCCAAGTGCTCAAGAACAGGGACTTACTTAGAAATAGTATTATCTTGGTTGTCCAGTGTTGACAGGTAAATATCAATGAAGGGAAGGGTGGTACAGAAATCCTCTAAGACCATGGGGTCTGAATGTCTCAGAGTCTTCTTAAAATCTTCCACCAGCTCACTGAAAGTTGCATATTCACTGCTTGTCTAGAGAGAGAGAGACAGAGAGGTTTACACGATAGTGAAGCTAATGATGAAATCTGTCGGTTCTATACCATGTTGGACATCTATGGCACAATTAATTAAATGAATGTATAAACAATTCTATTTAGATCTAACTTTATTTGTGTGATTGTGTCCATGTAGTTCTTGGGTTTGTCTTGGCAGGTAGATTACCAAGTGTTTTATATGGTCTGCCATTATTTCAAATGGAATTTCTCTTTCTGTTTCTTGCTACTGGATTTTGTTGGTAATATATAGAAATGCTGATGCTTGTGTGGGTTTATTTTATATCCTGCAACTTTGTTAAAGTTGTTCATTATTTCAATGAGTTTTTTAGTTGATTCTCTAGGATTTTCCAAGTATACCATCATATCATCTGCAAAGTGACAGCTTTGTTTCTTCATTGCCTATTCTAATTCCTTCAATTTCTTTTTCTTCTCTTACTGCCATAGCTACCACTTTTAGTACAATATTGAATAATAATGGTGATGATACGCATCCTTGCTTCATCTCCGATCTTATTGGGAAGGCTTCTAGTTTATCCTCATTGCAGATAATACTTGCTAATGGTTTTATACAGATATCACCTATCATTTTGAGGAAAGCTCCATTTATTTCTATGCTTTCCAGTGTTTTTAACAGAAAAAATGTTGAACTTTGTCAAAAGGTTTTTCTGCATTGACTGAGATAATCATATGATTTTGTTGTTTTTATTTATTGATATGGCCAATTATGCTGAAAACTATTGGCATCATATTGAAACAGCCCTATATTCCTGGTATAAATCCCACTTGGTCATAGTGTATATTCTTGTGATCTATTGCTATAATCTCCTTGCTAGTATTTTATTTAAAATTTCTGCATCACTATTCATTAGGCAAATTGGTCTATAGTTTTCTTTCTGCTTTGGCTCTTCCTGGTTTAGGTATCAGCACCATATTTGTGTTGTAAAAGGAATTTGATAGGACTCCTTCTTCATCTACTTTTCCAAATAATTTATATGATACTGAGATTAATTGTTCTTTAAATGTTTGACAGAATTCACTTGTGGATCTATCTGGTCCTAGTGGTTTTTTTCTTTCTTTGGCTCTTGTTTGGTTTCTTTTTCTAAAATAAGCTTAGTTAAAAGATTCTATTTCCTCTCCTGTTAATCTGGGTAATTTACATTTTTGTAACTATTCATCCATTTCCCTTAGATTGTTAGGTTTATTGGCATACAGTAGAGCAAAATAGTTCCTTAATAATTGCTTTAATTTCCTGTTCATTGAGGGTGAATTCACCTTTTTCATTTTTGATACTGGTAATTTAGTTTTTCTTTCTTTTTTTAAATCAAATTAGCCAATGGTTCCTTTATTTTTGCGCGCTTTATCATAAAACCAATTCAATTTTATTTATTAATTTAATAGTTTTCTCACTTTCAATTTTATTAATTTCCTCTTTGATTTTAAGATTTCCAATTTGGTGTTTAATTGGAGGTTTTTAATTTGTTCTTTTTCTAATTTTTTTTAGTTGCATGCCCAATTCATTGATCTGCTCTTTCTCTATTTTATTGATGTAAGCATTTAGAGATCTAAACTTTCCCCATAAGTACTGCTTTGGTTGCACTCCATAAATTTTGGTATGTTGCTTCATTGCTATTATTCTCTTTGATGAAATTATTGATTGTTTCTATGATCTGTTCTTTGACTCAATCATTCTTTGGAATTAGATTATTTAGTTTCCAATGTACTTTTAAGCTACTATTCCATGGCCCTCTATTAAATGTAGTGGAAGGAAGCAATATGCTAAGCTTCCCTACACAAAATTCCTCTAAACAGATCTAGAAAATATGCCAAACTAAATCTTGATAGGGAAATACAGAAAAAGTCACAGCAAGTCATTTGTCCAGCCTAGCTCATCATTGGGAGACAGACAGGAAGAATTGTCAGTCCTGAGGAAGAAGCTGCACACCAGGAAGAGGATTACGCATGATTTAGCACTATAGAAGAAGTCAGAGGGGAAAGGTGCAAATTGGAAACTTAGTCACCTACTACCCAGTTCTGGGACACAGATTCAGAGAGGATTGAGAATGGGACCTGAGCACAAGGGGAATGTTCCCAGGTAGGTAGACCCTGGATAGTGTACTGAGACAGGAGGATGTTCAGAAGGAAACAGCAGCAGTGTGGCTCAGACAACAGAGTTGGGTCTCATTTCTAGCATCGAGTCCAGCCTGCAAAAGAATAAGTAACACAGAAATTGCAGACCAAAGAAGAGTTTACAATTCTGCAACTCTGAACCAGCAAAGTTTTTCAACTAGCTTGTAGGGACTGGGTTCAGCAGCAGCATACTCTTGCCTAACCCGAACCCAGGTTAGGAAATAGCAGAGCTCAAACCAGGGTGGGCAGCAAGCAGACTTTGCCCTGGTAAACCACTTTAGGGGCACTGAAAGCCATCAGGTCCCCAGCTGTTTCAGGTCCCCCTTTTCCTGAGATCCTGAAACAACAACATTCAATGCCCCCAAGAAAACAGCAACAGGACCAGCCCAGACCTTTTCCTCCATAAGTGCAGCAGAGTTCAATCCTAACATCAAATCTAAAGTCAGGAAGTAGACTAGAAGAATGAGCAAACAGACAAACAAACAAAAAAAGAATCTCCTATATAGAATAATAAGGCTAGAAGGGAAGCTCAATGCACAAAGCTAGAAGAAGAGAAAGACTCCAAAATATCTACAAGCAGAGTCTCAGAGGAAAACACGGCTTGGGTGCAAACTCAACTAGAATTTCCTGAAGAGATGAAGCAAGAGTTTTTAAACGTTTTTATAAATGGAATGAAAGTGCTTGAGAAAAAAAATTAGAAAAAGAAATGAGAGTTATGAAAGAAGAAACTGGAAAAGGAATTAACAGCTTGGCACAATAGGACAAACCTTGTCCAAGCAACAAACTCCATGAAAACTAGAATGGCCTAAATAGAAACCAATGACTCTATGAGGCAAGAAGAAATATTAAAACAGATTTCAAAAACTAAAAAAACAGAAGAAAATATAATGCATCTCATAGCAAAAACAACTGATTTGGAAAACAAATCAAGGAGAAATAATTTAAGAATCACTGAACCATCTGAATGTGATGACCAAAAAAAAAAAAAAAGCTTAGCAATCTCATTTCAAGAAATCTGAAAACTACCATATCTTTTTAGAACCAGAAGGCAAAGTGGAAATTGAAATAATCCACTACTCACCTCCTGAAAGAAACTCTAAAATGAAAACTACCAAGGAAATCCAAAATTCAGAGTTTCCAAGTCAAAATGCTGCAAACAGCCAGAAAGAAAAATTCAAATACCAATGGGCCATGGTTAGGATCACACATGATTTAGCAGCCACCACTATAATATACCAGCATAGAATGTGAAATACAAAATTCCAGAAGGCAAAAGCCAACAACTTACCTAGCAAAACCAAGTATAATGCTATGGGAAGGGGACAAGGGATGGATCTTTAATTAAACAGAGGACTTCCAATGATTTCTTATAAAAAAGCCAGAGCCAGGCCAAGATGGCGGCTAGAAAGCAGGGACTTGCATGAGCTCCCTGCCAGGTCCCTCCAAAAACCTATAAAAAATGGCTCTGAACAAACCCTAGAACTGCAGAACCCACGGAATAGCAGAGGGAAGCAGGGCTCCAGACCAGGACAGCCTGGATGGTGGCTGGGTAAGGTCTATTGTGCACAGAGCTGGGAGCAGAGCAGAGCCCAGCATGGGCAGCAGCAGGACCAACCAGACAGGGAGCATGGCAGAACAGGCCCTAGCACCCTGAGTCAGTGAGCTGTGGCAGTTACCAGACTTCTCAACCCACAAACACCAAAGAAGACAGAGAAGGTTAGTGGGAAAAGCTGCAGGGGACAGAGTGAAAGGAGTTAGCAGTTCAGCCACCACCCCAGAGGCAGCAGGGATGGTGCAGCTACAGAACTACAGCTGCAGTTGCTTCCAGCCCCAGGCCCACCTGGTGGGAGGAATTAAGTGGCAGATCAGAGCAGGAGTGCAGAGCCTGCTTAAGATCTGAGTCAGGTTCAGGTTGGTGGTTCTTGGGGGAGGAGAAGTGCTGGTGTGACGGAGCTGGCTGTATAGAAATAGCTCTAAAAACAACAGGGCATCCCCTCAAGCTTGGAACAAAGTTCTCTTTACAAGCAGTCATACCCAGATGAAAAACTCAAGGGTCAAGTAAGTTGGCTGGGAACATGGCCAGGCAGTGAAAATGGACTCAGATTCAGACTCAGACTTTGGAATCTTTGGTGACAAAGAAGACCAAAACATACAGCCAGAAGAAGTCAACAAAGTCAAAGAGCCTACAACAAAAGCCTCCAAGAAAAACATGAACTGGTCTCAGGCCATGGAAGAGCCCAAAAAGGATTTGGAAAAGTAAGTCAGAGAAGTAGAGGAAAAATTGGGAAGAGAAATGAGAAGGATGCAAGAAAACCGTGAAAAACAAGTCAATGACTTGCTAAAGGATATCCAAAAAAATACTGAAAAAAATACTGAAGAAAACAAAACCTTAAAAAATAGACTAACTCAAATGGCAAAAGAGCTCCAAAAAGCCAATGAGGAGAAGGATGCCTTGAAAGGCAGAATCAGCCAAATGGAAAAGGAGGTCCAAAAGACCACTGAAGAAAATACTGCCTTAAAAATTAGATTGGAGCAAGCGGAAGCTAGTGACTTTATGAGAAATCAAGATATTATAAAACAGAACCAAAGGAATGAAAAAATGGAAGACAATGTGAAATATCTCATTGGAAAAACCCCTGACCTGGAAAATAGATCTAGGAGAGATAATTTAAAAATTATTGGTCTACCTGAAAGCCATGATCAAAAAAAGAGCCTAGACATCATCTTTCAAGAAATTATCAAGGAGAACTGCCCTGATATTCTAGAGCCAGAGGGTAAAATAGAAATTGAAAGAATCCACCGATCACCTCCTCAAAAAGATCCCAAAAAGAAAACTCCTAGGAATATTGTCACCAAATTCCAGAGCTCCCAGATCAAGGAGAAAATAGTACAAGCAGCCAGAAAGAAACAATTTGAGTATTGTGAAAACACAATCAGAATAACACAAGATCTATCAGCTTCTACACTAAGGGATTGAAGGGCTTGGAATATGATATTCCAGAGGTGAATGGAGCTAGGATTAAAACCAAGAATCACCTACCCAGCAAAACTGAGTATCATGCTCCAAGGCAAAATATGGACTTTCAATAAAATAGAGGACTTTCAAGCTTTCTCAGTGAAAAGATCAGAGCTGAATAGAAAATTTGACTTTGAAACACAAGAATCAAGAGAAGCATGAAAAGGTAAACAAGAAAGAGGAATCACAAGGGACTTACTAAAGTTGAACTGTTTTGTTTACATTCCTACATGGAAAGATGATGTGTATGATTCATGAGACTTCAGTATTAGGGTAGCTGAAGGGAATAATATTATATATATATATATATATATGTGTGTGTGTGTGTGTGTGTGTGTGTGTGTATGTATATATATATGTATGTGTATATATATATGTATGTATATATATAGACACAGAGGGCACAGGGTGAGTTGAATACGAAGGGATGATGTCTAAAAGAATCAAATTAAGGGATAAGAGAGGAATATATTGAGAGAGGGAGAAAGGGAGAGATAGAATGGGGTAAATTATCTCACATAAAAGTGGCAAGAAAAAGCAGTTCTGTAGGAAGGGAAGAGGAGGCAGGTGAGGGGGAATGAGTGAATCTTGCTCTCATCGGATTTGACCTGAGGAGGGAATATCATATACACTCAATTGGGCATCTTACCCCACAGGAAAGAAGGAGGAAGGAGATAAAAAGGGGGGATGATAGAAGGGAGGGCAGATAGGGGGAGGAGGTAATCAAAAACAAACACTTTCAAAAAGGGACAGAGTCAAGAGAGAAAATTCAATAAAGAGGATAGGTTAGGAAGGAGCAAAGTATAGTTAGTCTTTCACGACAAGAGTATTGTGGAAGGGTTTTAAATAATGATGAGCATGTGGCATATGTTGAATTGCCTTCTTAGGGAGGGTGGGTGGGGAGGGAAGAGGGGAGAGAATTTGGAACTCAAAGTTTTAAAAACAGATGTTCAAAAAAAAAAAGTTTTTGCATGCAACTAGGAAATAAGATACACAGGCAGTGGGGCATAGAAATTTATCTTGCCCTACAAGAAAGGAAGGGAAAAGGGGATGGGAGGGGAGGGGAGTGATAGAGGGGAGGGCTGACTGGGACAGGGCAACCAGAATATACGCCATCTTGGAGTGGGTGGGAGGGTAGAAATGGGGAGAAAATTTGTAATTCAAACTCTTGTGAAAATCAATGCTGAAAACTAAATATATTAAATAAATTAAATAAATAAATTTTAAAAAATTTTTAAAAAGAAAAGAAAAAGCCAGAGCTGCATAGAAACTGAGGGACAAATGTAGAAGTGAAGAAAAAGATGAACAATGATAAAAAGACTAAAGAAGGATAAAGTTTTTATATTTAGCTATGGAGGGATGATACATGTGTCCCTTCTGAACCTTAATACCATCAGCAGTCATAAAGGAAGTGCAGTTAGCAAGGTCTAGGAGTGATTCTGTTGTGTCTTAATTATCTTGAGAAAAATAATGGAAAAAGAAGGGAAGAGAAATACAAATGCAGGAAGGGAAGGGAAGATTAGGGAAAATCATCTCACGTAATCCAAGTGTACGCGTAGACATCTCTACAAACAAGGAGGAGGAAGGAATAGCTGACACTTGAACCTCAATCTTATCTGAACTGGTCAAAAGAAGGACATACACACACACACACACACACACACACACACACACACTAAGCACACTAAGCACACACTAAGCACACAAAAATGTTTCACTCAACAGGAAAATAGAAGGGAAAAGGGTGAAGAGGGGAAAGGGAATTAGAGGAAAGATAGATTAAGGTAACAATCAGTCCTAAGTAGAACAATCTCTAAAGATGTACCAAAAAAATCGATAGCTCTTCTAAAAATGGCAAAAATGGGAATCTGAGGGAATATTATAAATTGAGGAATTAATGAACAAGTTATGGCAAATAAACATGCTGTAACACTATTTTGCCAAACTCTTGGTGCAATGATCAACCACAATTCCAGAGGACTAATGATGAAACATACCCCCTCCCTCCTATTAGAGGTGAAGGACTCAGAATATAAATTTTGAGGAGGCATGGTCAATGAGGAAAGTAGTTTTGATTGACTATACATGTTTGTAATAGGTTTTGTTTTCTTGTGTTAACAACTAGAGGGCAGGGGAGTTTGGGGTAGGAGAAGGTAGATTTTAACTGATTAAAATAAATATTTAAAAAAATAAAATAAAATATTTTTAAAGGAATCAACTACACTTTTTTTAAAAACAGAACATCAGAATAGTAGATTGAGAGCTGGAAGGGCCATCAAATCCAAGCTCCACATTTGACAGATGAGAAAATTGAGGCACTGAGAAATTAAGCAAATTGCCCAGCTAGTAGACACCTGAGGAGGGACTTGAACCCCCAAGTCTTCCTACCTCCAAATTCAGGGCTTTATTCTCTTTGCTATGCTACCTCTTCAGTGTCACACAGCTAGTATGCATCTGAGACCAGATCTGAACTCAGGAAGATGAGTCTTCCTGTCTCTAGGCACTGACACTGTGCCACCTAGCTGCCCAGGGTAGAATTTAGAATGGGAGTACAAGGAATCACATATTGGTTCAATGTAAGAAAAAAACATGTTAACAGAGCTGAAATCAGCTAAGCACTTAAGTTAGCAATTTCTTCATCCCCCAAAGTTTTCAAGCAGGGACTGTCATAGATTACAGAGAGGATGGACTGGGATCCCTCTCAGCTCTTCAGCTTCTAAATTCACTCAGTTACAAGGGATTACTACATGCATATGGGTTGGACGAGGTGGAATTTGAGGGCCCTTTCAACTCTAAGATTCTATAATTCTGTGATCTTTGTAATTAAAAAAAACAGCATTACATTATCATTTTAGATATCCGAAATAATTGTCTCTAGCTACCTCTGATTTTTATAAATAGAGAATGAAAATTGCTCATGTAGATAGCCAGGCTGAAATTATATGTCACAAATGTTCCTTTTCCACCCAGGTTGATCACAGATAATACCATCTAATCTGATTTCGCCTTCCATTAATATTACGTACCCCTTTCTGCATGAGTCTGTTGACTTCTGCCTGTTGCTTCTTCAGGATGTTTTTCTTCTCCTGTAGAAGAGCTAAATGTCGCTCATTTGCCAATTGCCTTTCAAATTTCTTCATCGAATCCTAATCAGGCCAAGAACAGGTTCTATCATTAGATAATAAAGCTTTAAAGCTAAAAGGGACCTTAGAGAACAAGTAGCCCAACCCCTTTGTTTCATATGATCCAAGTGAGGTTCAGAAAGGGAAATTTATTTGTCCAATGTCACATAGATGGTAAGCACCTTGAGGAGAGGAACTGGTTTTTTGTTTTGTTTTGTTCTGTTTTGTCTTGTATCCTCAGTACCTAGGACTGAACCTCACACAAAGGAGTTGATGTTTATCGTCTGATGACTGTGAATTTCGTAGAAGAGCTGAAATCTAAACCTGGCTCTTCAGCCTCCAAATCCAAAATACTTTTCTGTACACCACAGTGGAAAGTTAAGTACGACAATGGCCTTTGTTAGATAAGGGCAATGACCTTTGTAAAGGCATTAACTTGCAGCGATTATAAGAGGGTTTAAACTTTAAAGGAAGAGATGCCTTCCTGCCACTCCTTTCTGCTCCCTGATAAAAGTCCTAGAGATCTTTGCCTCTGAAGATGGTAAAATCTCTGCGCTTCTCATCTCCTTTTCCCCTGCGTGGACCCTAACTCTCTTTATGTCTAGTCTCTACCAAGTGCATCCCTCAAAGCCTAGGGTCCAGGCTAAGCTCAGAAATTGCCAAACCCTAGAAAAGGCACTGGTTAAGTACACTCTAGTATATGCTGAGTCTTTAAAAACTGGTAAGTCAGGGGAAGGCAGCTTTGGTGCAATGGAAGGACCTCAATATTGAAGTTCCAATTCTGCCCTCAGCTCTGCTAGTAACTCATTGTGAGACTCTCAGTGAATGGTTTGTCACCTCAGGATCTTAGTTTCCCCATTTTTTAATCAAAATATGGGACTACAGTTTCTCAGGTCACCTCTGTTTTGCTGATTATGTGTTTATTATGCATACTAACTCTAGACAAGTCTAAATTATCTCATACTAAGCAGAAGACCCCATTCCCTAAACATACTATGTAACAGAATCTTTACTCAATTACTTACCCTTTCAGAATGTAAGGCCAATCTGTAAGTGAAAGATCTTTCCTGTCCATTGAATAGGCTTAGAGGCAGGCTCACGTCTTTGTGACATTAGTCAAAGATTAAAGACTCTTCCCACCCCCTCAATAGACCTCCAGTGAGGCCAACAAAGGGAGGCCTGATTACAGGCAGGCCCACACCCTTTCACTAAGGGAAAGGCCCCCTACCATTTTGCTAAGTAGGCTCTGAACCCTCAGGGCCCTGAACAGGGTATAAGAGCTCTGAGATTGTCATTTTGCCTTTGGGGGCACAATCATTGAGAGAGTGTTGGTGAGACTCTGGAGTAAGCCATTGAAGCAGCCCCCCATCCCCTGCCTCAACTTTGACAACCCAAACGTTGGTGCTTCTTTGGTATCATATATTGTGATTTGGTTAGACAGAAATGTTTATCTGTTGATATTGTCTCTGTTTGTAATTTCTGTTTGTATTTGCTCTGAGGTTCTGGGTGCTCGCTTTTCCCCCTGAATTAAGTGAATGATGTATGTATGTTTAATTACAGTAAGATTGTTAACCCCTTAAAGTTGCTTTACTTAGAAAAGCAGATCAAAGAACCTGTGCTAGCAGCCTTCCTGTGTGCTGGTGTTATTGGCCTTACCCAGCCACTGTAGCAGCAAGCAGCATTGTTGTTACACAGAAATGAAGGAGTTAGGAGTCATCCAAGGCTTTCTTTACTGCCCAGGCCCTCAGGACCTTGCATCCTACACCACACCAAGAAGCAGTAGGGGATTTGAGTTGGAAAAGGGCTAGTTGTACACTGTCCACAAACCTTGTCTTCCCATCAAGGTCCAAATAGCAAAGACTAAGAACTGCTACACTATTCCCCACTCCTCCCCATCCTCTCTCAGAGGAAGACAGGGCTCAGTGCCTTGCAAAAAAGAGCATCTTCTTTATGAGACCACATTTTCATATCTTCAGCTAAGTATCTCTCTAACTTCAAGTATCCCGCTAACTTACCCCTAATTTCTTTCTGGGCTTAAGCGTCTGTAAGAGTGTTCCAGACAGAATCTGTCTTCTCTGCCTTCTAGCCAGGCTCCTTCCACCCCGCTTTCTAATCTTCCCTAGAGTAGATGACAGGATTAGAACTCACCTCTGTGTGAATAATCATGACACCAACAAACATACTGAGGAATACAAAGGAGCCCAGCAAGATGAAAAAAATGGTAAAAGCCCTGCTCATAGCAAAGTCTCGATCGTCCAGGTCTTTCTGAAGATCTGTCCAGCCATCCACCTGGAAGGAAGAACATAATCCTAAATTCCTGAGCCAGAGGGCCTTCCAACAGCTTTCTCATCCAAACCCTTGGCCTCTGGTGAGACCTTCCCTTTCCCTGCCTCTTAATCCCACATCAGAGGTCTTGGATTCACAGAAAAAGACTGCCCCTGGGTCACCTGGGTTCTATCTAAAGATGGAACGAACATGTAGGGGAAGGGGAGGAAAAGTCTCTAACAGTTATTTGAATCAATTGAATTCTCTGCAATACTCAGATCTGCAGGTGGACTAATGGTTAGTAATTACAGTCTGGGAATTAAGCGCTGGGCTTTGGGAGAATCCATTGTTCTCATAAAAGCACTTCTGAGTCAGCTGCTAATTAACGATGGTGATGATGGTGACAATAGCTAGCATTTATGTAGCACTTCAATGTTTATAAGCATTTCACAAGCATTTTCTCATTCGATTCTCATGACAGCTCTAGGAGGTAGCTGTTATTATCCTCATTTTTCAGACAAGGAAACCGAGGCAGATAGGAGTTAAGTGATTTGCCCAGGGTCACCCGATTAGTAATTGTCTGAGGTGGAATTTGAACTCATATCCTCTTGACTTCAAGGCCGGTGCTCTATTCATTGTGCCACATACTGTGCTGCTGAACTCTTGAGACAGAAAGTGTTAACCCTCTTCCCAAAGTGTCTCAATACTCAAAGAAAAAGAAATTTGCTTAAGAATTCTTACTCTAGCTGATCTTAGAGACCAACTGACATCAAATAACCTTAAGAAGTCAGACCGTGAGTGCCAACCTTTTGGGAACGATGATGCCCACTTACCCCCACGGGTTTTTACAACATTCATTTCCCTTCCTAGAAAAGCAATTTAGCACGTAGTTACTTTTTTTAATTAAAGAAAATTTATCAATTCCTTTTTGAAAACTTTCTTTTACAATCTAATATATAGGTTCATAGATCTAGAGCTAGAAGGTACTTCAGAAGCTATATAGTCCAACTCCTTTGGTTTACACGTAGGTAAACTGAGGCCCAAGGAGGTAAGTGACTTGCCCAAAGTCATACAGGGAGCAAATTTCAAAGGCCGTATTTGAGCCCAGATCCTCTGAATCCAAAACCAATGCTTTTTTTTCCACTGTGGATCAAGAGGAGAAGCATCATTTTCATAACACAACCTCGCATTTGAAAGATTTTGTCTTTAATTAGATCCAAGGTGATTATGCTCGTAGTTCATATTTACAACAGCTTGGCATATATTTCCTACATCATTTAAATGCCTACCTAGCCAGTGAGTTTAATAGGGCTGTGAGAACTACCTCAGACATTTTTCAGACTAACATGTTAATTCTGCTCCCCCAATGGCTCTTATCTCTTGCCTCTCATCCCAATGTTCTCAAAAGAAGAAAGAAATTGGGTGCTGACAGAGTGATGAAAAGAAATAAGGACCAGAGGCCTATTACGCCCTCCCCAACAGCCTCAGTGCTTTAAATTCAGTAGACACTGAACAAAAAGGACTTGTGGCTCTCCCTCCTTCACTCCACCTGTTAAAGCCTTACTCATCCTTCAAAGTCCAACTCAAATGTCATCTCCAGGAAATCCATTTAATCCCCTCTGGCCATAAGATATTTCCTTCCATCACAGAAAGAAAACTTTGGTTTGTACTTCTTGAATGACTTTATCATGTAATATTGTATATTACAGACATATGTGTTGGTGTCTTATTCTCCAAGAGAGCAAAGAGCTTTCTTTATCTAAACTTTGAATCTGAACATCTCCTGCCCTTTTAAGCCCAGCGCAGTAGTCTCTCTGCAAATAAGAAGGAGCTTAATAAATGTTGGCTGCATTCTATTCGATGTGTTGCCCAGGAAGGAACAATGCCCCCCTGGGAAAATACAACACAAATCCCTATTGCCACTAAATAGCAAAGCATGAATTAGATTAGTATATGAGTGCTGGGGAGAACAGGGCCTAGAAGCATGGGAATAAATAGTCAGGAAAAGCCTGGGGTATGGGAGGTAGAAAGAATAGCAGAACTAAGCAGAATATTGCATGGTAGGGAGTGTTGGGAACGTGAGGGCACTAGAAAACCAGAGAAACTCTGAAGACCGACTTTGCCTACTCCGCAAGCAAGTCTGAGGCCATTCTAATGGAGGAATCCTCATCCTCGCCCTGGGTAGCAGTTTCTTTGAAAAAGCTTCACGCAGTTACCGTGGTCAAGCTGAAAAGGGTGAAGAAGGCCACGGCAAGGTTTCCCCAGTTATTCACATCACCGTTATCGGTTGATCCAAATAGACAAAAGCCTAAGATGGCAAAGATGAACATCAGCAGGAACAGTAGGGTCATGACAGACGCCACGGTGGAGATTGTCTGTCCCAATGCAGTGATCAGAGTCTACAAAAAAGGAAGAAGAGAGGAGTAAGGCATGGGAGGTTTCCAAGCTAAACAAGCCCCCTCAGAACTAAAAGCACGACTCAAAGTTCACCCAGTCCAGGCCCATGCCAGCTAAGGGAGCAAGCATTTCTTGGCTGGGACTCAGGACTGAACCGACCTTGAAGAAGGGGTTCAACTGGTTTCTTTCATTAAGCACTGACTATGTACAATAGCACTTTAGTAGGCTCTTTGAATAAATAAGTACTGAAATAGGGATGATTTTTATACTTCTGCTGATGAAAATAAAGGTTTAATCTTAAAAATTAAAACCAGGAATCTGTTCCTGCCAGTCATCCAACAATGGTCTCTAGGTTCCCCAAATACTTATAGTGCAGTGCACTGGCTCTGGGGTCAGAGGACCTAGAATCAAATCCTACCTCAGGCCTTTCTGAATTTGAGTAAGTCGCTTAAGTTCCATGAATTTCAGTTTCCACATTTGTAAAATCAAAAGGTTGGACTAGATGGTCCAAAGTCTCTTCTAAGCCTCATGTACTCCCCAATATTTGAATTGTTTCTTTCTGGACACTTGCAGTATTTTTTCCTTGTCCTTGGAATTTTTGTTTTGGGATCTCTTTCCTGGGGTGATCAATGGATTCTTTCAATGCATATTTTACCCTCTGGTTCCAGGATATCAGGGCAGTTGTCTTTGATAATTACTTGAAAGATGATGACCAGGCTCTTTTTATTTTTTTTTAATAATGGCTTTCAGGTAGTCCAACAATTCTGACATTGTCTCTCCTGGATCTATTTTCCAGATCAGTTGTTTTTCCTGTGAAGTATTTTATATTTTCTTCTATTTTTTTCATTTTTTTGAATGTGATTCTTGATGTCTTATAGAATCATTAGCTTCCATTTGCCCAATTCTAACTTTTAAGGAGTTGCTTTCCTCAATTAGCTTTTGTACTTTCTTTTCTATTTGACCAACTGTACTTCTTAAGGAGTTGTTTTCTTCAGTGGATTTTTGTATCTCTTTTTCCATTTGGCCAATTCTACTTTTTAAGAAATTGTTTTCTTTTTCCAAGCTGTTGACTCTTTTTTCATAATTCTCTTGCATCACTCTCATTTCATTTTCCAATGTTTTTTCTACCTCTCTTATATAATTTTTAAACTCCTTTTTGAGCTCTTCCATGAGTTCTTTCTGGGCTTGAGACTACTTCCTGTTTTTCTTTGGGGTTTCGCCCAAAGATGTTTTGACATTGTCTTCTTCTGAGTTTGTTTCTTGATTTTCCCTGTCACCATAACTTTCTGTAGTCAGATTCTTTTTTGTTGTTGTTGTTGTTGGTTTTTGCTCATTTTTTTTGGCCTTTTTCCTTTCTTCTAAATTTGAGCTCTGCTCCCAGGGTGGAAGGGACTCTGTCTCAGGCTTCTTGTGCTAGGGCCTCCAGGCCATGACTATTTACCTGGTGCTGCACTGATGTTGCCCTGAGGCACAGAAGGGACCCTCGAGTCTGGTGCTGTGCTAAAAAGGTAGGGTAAAGAGTGGCTGGTAGTGCCGGAGGCTTTAGGGGACTGGCAGCTTACTTGGCGCTAGTCGTGGTGTCTGATGCGTGCTGAGGCCGGTGGGGTGTTTCTGCATTTCCCTGGCGATACACTGGCCACTGGAGGTTGCCTGTTTGCCTGGGGCTACACTGAAACATGTGGTGGTTCTCCAAGCTGGAGTCTGCCCATTCCCCTGGCTATGCTGAGGCATGTGGAGGGGGGGGGGTCTTGGTGTTGGCATTTGCCTGTTCCACCACACTGGGGTTCAGGAGCTCCCACCAGTTTGCTGAGGTGGGGCTTGCTGCTGGTTTGCCAGGATGCTTCCTGTCCTGGACTGTGCTCCCCTTTTACTTGAGTGAGACAGACCTTTCCTGCCCAAACTTCCAAGTTTCTTGGGCTCAAAGATTGTTTCATCCTGTCTTTCTGCTGGTTCTGCTGTTCCAGAATTTGTTTGGGGACACTATTTTATGGTTGTTTTGGAGGTTGAAAATGGAAGAGTTACAGCGATATGCTGCTTACTCTGCCATCTCGGCTTCCAGAAGTCTATCTTTCCTAGGGTCTCTTGTAGCTCTAAATCATATGATGTAAATTTATACCTACCCACCCAAGCCAGAAATAATAAGGAATTATTATTATTTTTTATTATTATTATTATTATAGTTGGCACCTACTGTATGCCAAGCACTATGCTAAGCACTTTACAAATATGATCTCATTTTATCCACACAACAACTCTGGGAGTTAGGGGTTACTGTTATCACCATTTTACATATGAGGAAATTGAGGCACAGAAACATTGTGAATTGCCTAGGGTCACATAGGTAGTAAGTGTTTGAGGCTGGATTTGAACTCAGGATTCCTGACTCTGACTCCAATGCTCCATCCACTGTGTCACCTAGATGTCTCCAAGTACAAGCTCATTCTTCATCTGGCAGCAACTGTCAGTCACCCTGGACAAGCTGCTCACTGACTTCTGGTTGGGTTGAATTGTTGCCCTCAGACTTTCAGCACTGTCCCTATGAACCTGAATACTGAAAAATCTGCTCTCTAGGATTGGCCCTCCCAAAAGAAAAGGTGTGTCAACCCTGAAGAACATTCAGTCTCAGCACTATAGTCCTTGTCCTCCTCTTTAGCTACTCAGTGTTCTTATTTTCCTTTTCTTTTTTTAAATATGAATATTCAAATATCTGTATGTGAAATTAACTTCCACATAATGACTAAAAGTAAATTGAAAGAACCACTACAAAAATAAATCAAAAGTGAATCTGCAAAATTACAAAGAACAAACATGGCTCAAAAGAAGAGAAATGAGAAGACATCACCCATTCTGCCCCTTTGCAGAGATGGGAGGTCCACAAGTGTGGTGCATTGCACATATTTTCATAATTAGTGTATTGATCAGTTATATTGATATTTTCTTCTTTTTGTCTTTAAAAATATTGCTATATAGTTTTCTGGGAGGGGAAGGAACACAAGAAGAAATTGTTGTGATATTTTAAAATGACATCAATAAAAACTTGGAAAAAACTAACATTTATTATGTACAGTCCTTTAAACTGTACATTAAATTTAAAATAACAGTAAAAATGCTGGGGGGAACTAGGTGGGGCAGTGGATAGAGTGCTGGGCCTGGAGTCAGGAAGATTCGTGTTGCTGAGTTCAACTCTGGCCTCAGATACTTACTAGTTGTGTGACCCTGAGCGAGTCACTTAACCCTATTTGCTTCAGTTTCTTCATCTATAAAATGAGCTGGAGAAGGAAATGGCAAGCCACTCCAGCATCTTTGCCAAGAAAATCCCAAATAGGATCACAATGAGTTGAACACCACTAAAATGAATGAACAGCAGCAACAAAAAATGTTGGCTTTCTTGTTTGCCTATGTCTCATTCTAAACTTCTGCTTCCTTCTGTGTATTTTAACTTTTCATTAATACTCTTTTTTCTTTTTTGCATCATTATAACTCCCCATAAACTCAAATAGAAAGTCTTCCCTTATAATAAGTATAGTCAAACATAATAAGTCAACACGCTGGCCATATCTGAAATGGTATGTCTCCTACACCCCTAGACCACCATCTCTACAAAAAAAAAAAAATAGGAAGCATATTTCATTTATTATCAGTCTTCTGGAGTCTTGGTTGATTGCTTCATGGATCCAAGTTCTGAAGTCTTTCGAAATCGATTTCTTTTCTTTACATCATCGTGTCAATATTCTCCTGTCTGCTCACTTCACTCTGCAAAAGTCCATACAAGCCTTCCCAAGTTTCTCTGAATGTCATACTTACCATTTCTTATGGCATAATAATATTCATATTTATATAATTTGTTTAGCCATTCCCCAATTGAATGATTTGTTTCCAAGTTTTTGTATGAAAAAAATGCTTCCATGGATAATCTTTACACGTGGGTCCTTTCTCTCTGTCTTTGACCTCTTTGCCTAGTACTGACACTCCTGGGATAAAGGGTATGAGCAATTTAGGGGAATACTTTGTAGTAGAGTTCCAAATTGCTTTCCTAAATGATTGGACTAATTTACAATTCCACCAATAATTATATATTAGTGTGCTTATCCTACCACATCCCTTCCCGTAATTGCCATTTTCTTCCTTTGTCATCTTTGCCAACCTGACAGTTTCAATTCTTGTACAATTCAAGAGTTGTGCAATTTTTTTCTTTTATCAATAGTGACTCTGAGCATTTTTACATATGGTTGTTGACAGCTTCTTTTTCAAGAATATTTTCAAATATTCTTTTGAAAATTGCCTAATTCATATATTGTGACCTTTTCTACATTGGGAAATGGCTCTTGTTTCTATATGTTTGTTTCAACTCCCTTTCTAATTTTTCTGTTAGCTCTTCTTTCCTCAAACTTGAACGCTGTTGTTGCTCCTGCTACAACAGTGTGTGACACTGCAAACAGTCTGCCTCAGAAATAGCTGCAATGAAGTATATTGTGTAAGGCAGGGATGACAAGATGGGAGGAAATAATTCCAGACTCCTTTGGGTCACAAACATCATCTGGGTGAAGCCAGGTCAAGTGTAAACTGATACCTATACCTACAATTATGTACAATCATGCTATCTGACAAAGCAAAAACAAACATTCAAAAAATTTAAAGGTATAACAAGGAAACTATATTATGCCGAAGAGAACCATAGACAACAAGCCAATATAAGTAATGAAATTACATGTTCTAAATGCCTTAGCATCCAAATTCCAAAAGGGAACACTATCTGAGTTTCAAGAGGACACAGACAGTAACAGAATCATGACAGGAGAATGCAATATCCCTCTCTTTGTTCAAAAAGATAAACAAAAGGGGAAATGTGGAACTGAATAAATTACTAGAGAAACTATAGAGTTTCTTTAAAAGACCTATAGCATTTTCTAAATGACACAGCAAAATAATTTACATATTTTTCTGCACCACACGGAACATTTACAAAAATTGGCTATGTACTAGGGCATAAGGATATTGCAAACAAATGTAAAAAGGCAGAAATAGTTATATCCTTTACAGACCATAACACAACAAAAATAGAAATTGGTTCAGGTACTACAAACAAAAAATACAGACCCAATTGGAGACTTAAGAACAAAATCTTGAATATAAGTGGGTCAAAGAACAAATCAAAGAAATAATTAATAACTATGTAAAAGATAGTGATAATGATGAAACAACATACCAAAATTTCTGGGATGTAGCTAAAACAGATGTCAGGGGAAATCTTATCCTTATTAACACATTAACACATTAACACATTAACAAAATAGAAAAAGAGAGAACTAACTAAATGTTCATTTTTAAAACTAGAAAAATCAATAAATAAATTTAAAGTAAACAGAAAAGAGGAATTATTAAAAATTAGAGGGGAAATAGATAAATTGGAAACAAAAAACTACATTGAGATGATAAATAAAACTAAAAGCTGGTTCTTTGAAAAGACTAATAAAATTGAGAAACCCTTCACTAATGTAATAAAGAGAAGGCAAAAAATCAAATCAATAAAATAGCAAATGAACAAGGTGAAATGACAGCAAAACCAGAAGAAATAAAAAGAATATTCAGAATATATAATACACAGGTATATGCTAACAGCATAAAGAACACAAATGAAGTAAATACCTTCAAAAATATAAAATACCCAAAATATCAAAAGACCAGACAGAGATCTTAAATAACCCAGTCTCAGAAAAGGAAATAGATCTAGCTGTAAAGGAATGACCAAAACAATGACAACTCCTCATCCTGATAGATTCACAGGAGAATTCTATCACACGTTTAAGGAATATTTATTGCCCATACTTGACTAATTATTCTCAAAAATTACAAAGGAAAGCATCCGATTGGAATCTTTTTATGAGACAAATATAGTCCTAATATCTAACCAGGGAAAGAAATAACACAGAAAGAAAACTATGGGCCCATAACATTAATGAATATTGACTCAAAAATTTTAAACAAAATCCCATCAAACAGACTACAGTTATTTATCCAAGAAATATTTGTGATAATCAGGTGTGATTTATACCAGGGATGCAAAGGTAGTTCAACATTAGGAAAGCAATCAAGATAATTAATCATATTAAGAACTAAAATATACAAAACCACATGGTGATTTCAATAGATGCAGAAAAAAAAAACTTTGACAAAGTACAACACTCTTTCATGTTAAAACCCTACGAAGTAGAGGTATAGAGTAACCTTTTTAATGTCATAAAAAGCATCTGTCTAAAACCAAAGGCAAGCAACATATGTAACAGGGATGCACTAGAATCTTTTCCAGGAAATACAGGAGTGGAGTACTCTCCCCATTATTATTTGATATAATTCAGGAAATGCTAGCAATAACAAGATAATAAAAATGAAAGGAATAAAAATAGGCAAAGAGGAAATAAAACTATCTCTATTTACTGATATGATATGATGGTTTACTTGGAAACCAGGTGATCAGCAAGGCCGATCATCGAGACAATTCAGCAAAGTTCCAGGCCACAAAATAAGTCCTCAAAAATCAACAGCACTTCCATATAATAATAGCAAAACACAAGAAGTGATAATAGAAAAGAAAATCCAATTCCAAATAACTACAAAAGGCATAAAATATCTGAGGATCAACTTCCCAAAGTCCATAAAAGACTTGTGTATATTCAATTACAAATTGCTCCTTAAAGAAATAAAGAACAATTTAAATAGCTTGAGTAATGTTCAATGTTTGTGGTTAGGCCATGCCAATATAATAAAAATGATAATACTACCAAAATTAATTTATACCTTTAATGCCATACCGAACAAATTACAAAGGGGATACTTTACAGAACTTGATAAAATGATACCAAAATTCATTTGGAAAAGCAAAAGATCAAGAACATCAAGGGAAATGATAAAAAGGAGTATGAATAAAGGGAAATAGCACTTCCAGAACTCAAACTATATTATAAAGCAGCAGTCACCCAAACCATTCAGTGCTGGCTAAAGAATAGACAATGGAGATCAGGAAACACTAGAACTCAATAGCCCAGTTTTTGATAAAGTGGGAAACAAATTACCTAGGAGGGAAATCTTTATTTTATAAAAACTTGTGGGAAAATTGGAAAGCAATCTGGCAGAAACTGGGCTTAGACTTTATGCCACTTTCCAAAATACATTCTAAATGGTTAAGCGAATCTATATTATATTAAAGATGATACTATAAGAAATTAGAAGACATATAGATCCTCTCACAGCTATGGATAGGAGCTTTATTCTTACAAAAACAAGAGATATAGGCAATTTTATAAAAGATAAAATAGCTGAATTTGATTATTCAAAACTTTACAGCTTTCTTATCTAACATTAATGCATCTAGGAAAGGAATTAGTCAAATAAGGAAAAAATTGTATCAAATTTCTCTGATGAAGGTTTGATATCCAAGATATATAAATAATTTTATATATATTATATGTGTACACGTACACACACACACACGCACACACACGCACACACACACACACACACACACACACACACACACACACGACTAATGTCCATTTCCCAAGAGATTAATGGTCAAAAGATATAAACAAGCAATTTTCAAAAAACCCAGCAAAGTATTCATAACCACATGAAAAAAAACACTCCAAATCACTAATAAAAGAGAAATGCTAAACAACCCTGAGATTTTACCTCACTCCCTGAAAACTGCCAAAAATGACCAAAAAAAATCAACAGTCAATGTTGGAGAGATTGTGAAAAGATAGGCACACTAATACATTATTGGTGGAGCTATGAAATGGTACAGTCATTTTGGAAAGCAATTTGGAATTATGCAAATAAGGTGACTAAAATATCCATACCTTTTGAACCAGAGACTCCAACTTATACTCCAAGAAGCCATTAATAAGAAAATAGTACCCATATACTCCAAAAATATTTATAGCAGCATTTTTTATGATAGCTAAGAATTGGAAACAAAATAGATGCCCATCATGCGGTGCATAAATGTAATGGAATATTACTGTATTGTAAGAAATTAAGTGTGTGATGAATACAGAGAAGTATGGAAATATCTCTACGAATTGATATAGAATGAAGTAAACAGAGCCAAGACAATAATATACACAGTGACTATAACAACGTAAATGGAAAGAACAGCAAAAAATCAAAAGGAAATTCAACAAAATTATAAAGATCTAGCAGGACTAGAGAGAAGACAGGTCAGAAGACATCCCCAACCTAGCTCTTTATGGAGGTAAGAGGTCCAGAGGTGTTATACATTACACATGTTTTTGGACTTTTTCAATGTATGAATTAGCTGTAGTGACTTTTTTCCTCTCTAAAAAAAATTGTTATATGGGACGGCTCTCTGGAAGGGGCAGAGGGAGGGATACTTAGGATAACTGTGGTGATAATAAGAAAATATCAATAAAAACTTTTGTAAAACCCAAATACTAAAAAAGCTATAGAAACATGAGGAGTTAATATTATTCTAAGGTAGCTGCCTATGTGATGGTACTTGAGGGATGCAAGTAAGTCCCCTAGCCCCCAAGTCTCTCCTTCAATTGTGCCTGAAGCCTCCAAATTAGTCATCCCTTCAAGCTAAGGTATGGAGGACAGTTTTTAACGTAATAGTAATATTAGCTTATATTTTAACATAACAGCAATATTAGTTGACTTTTAAGTTTGTCAAGTGTTTTGCTTCATTTGATTCTTACAAACCCCCTGTGAAGTAGAGAATGTAGGTATTTTACACTCAGAGAAGCTGCGACTTGCTTACGGACACACCACTAGGAAGTATCAAGAAGGGTTTACAGTCTAGGTTCATATGACTCCAAATACAGTGCCCTAACCGCTATGCCAGGATCCTTCTTGTTCACAGGTGGGAACACTTTAAGTCATTATCTCTTATTAACACTTGAACCAGGACAGCAGGTCTCGAAGGGAAACTGGTCAGTTTTGACAATTAAGAGACAAGTGCAGAGTATATACACATGAAGGCAACCTTGCGTTTGGGGTAATGAGAAGGGCATTGTGGGAAGCTAAATACAGCTTGAGAGTACTAGTACAGCACACAAGGTTAAGTCATAAAGGAGCCTTAGACACAGAATGAGCCTACGTAGTGTGATTTTAAGGAGGCTTATCATGCCTGTCAGCATAAGAACTCATTATTCAACAAAAACTGCTGGGAAAACTAGAAAGAAGTGAGGTAGAAATTAGGTATATGCCCACATGCCACACTATATAACCTCTAAATGGGAGCATGATTTAGACTAAACATAAATGGTAACTTCATAAATAAATTAGAGGAGAAAGGAAGAAATTACCTGTCAGTTTTATGCCTAGAGGAAAAGGTCATAATCAAAGGATAGAGAGGATCACAAAAGATAAAATGAACAATTTATATTACATAAAATTTTGTACAAATAAAATCAATGCAGCTAAAGTTAGAAGGGAAACAAGTTAACCGTGAAAAAAATCTTTGCAGCAAATCTCTTCAATAAAGATTTCATTTCAAAGACATATAGAGACTGGATTTAAATTTATAAAAATAAAAACCATTCCCCAATTGGTAAATGGCCAAAGCATATAAATAAGTAGTTTTCAGAGAAAGAAATCCAAGCTATCACATGAAAAAAAAATCCTCCAGATCACTAATAATTAGAGAAATGCAAAAATAAACAAATCTGAAGTTCTGCTTCATAACCATTAGATTGGCATAGTCAACAGTTGGAGTGGCTGAGAGAAAATAAGTACATTAATGCATTGTTAGTGAACCTAATAACTGGTCCAGCTCTCCTGTAAGGCAATTTCGCTCTGCCCAAAAAGGTATTAAACTGTGTATATCCTTTGATCCAGAAATGATACCACTCCTCTCAGTCTATATCCGCATAGTGATTTTTTAAAAAAGGAAAAGAACCCTTATGTACAAAAAGAAATATTTATAGCATCTCTTTTTGTGGTGGCAAAGAACTAGAAACCAAGTGGGTGACCATCAATTGGAGAATGGTTGAATCAAAATTATGGCATATGAATTCCACAGAACACTATTATGCTGTAAGAAATGATGATGGTTTGAGAAAAACCTGATAAAACTTGCAAGAACTTATTCAAAGTGATCAGAACCAGGAAAAGAAATCTATACAGTAACAACATTGTAAAGATAAACAACTTTGAAAGACTTAAGACTTCTGATTAATGCAGTGACCAACTAGAATTCCAGAGGATTCAAGATAAAACATGCTACCCACCTCTTGCCAGACTCAGGGTGAAGATATGTATATGTGTATATGTATGTATACATGCATGTGTGCATATCTATATACATAAATGTGCTACACGGCATTTGTTTTTCCTTCATTTTTTTAAAGGAATGGGAAGGTGGGAGGAAAAGAAAATAGATTGTGTTAATTAAAAAAAATTTTAAGTCAGGGTTGCCTTCTATAGACTGAGGGGGGAAAACGCTTTCAGGGGTCTCTGGTTTGAGAAGGAGAAACAGAAGGAGAATAACAAGCAAGGCTTTCCTCAGAGCAGATTAGCTAAAAGATAATATGCTCCTCTTTGAAGTGCTGGCTGAGAAAATGTACAGGGTGTCCCTAAAGTCTGGACACATAGGAAATCTCATTAATATCTCATCAACCATTTTGCCTAAGACTCTGTGTTGTTCAGCATCTTCTTTTTCTGGACTATGCTAAAGGAGAAGATGTAGTCAATGAAAATCATAGATGCAACACGCTTGATTGAACGCACAAAGTGTGAATGTGCTAAAATTGACAGTATTGTGGAGCTGTTGCATCGAGTTCACATGAATCTTGCAAAACGCATCAACCTTTGCATCATGAATGATGGAAATCATATTGAAAATGTTATTTGTTAATATTCCAATTAAATAAAATGTTGTTGAAAATTTTATTCATTTCATTTCTTGAAAATATGCATTTTTGCCTATGTGTCCAGACTTTAGGAATACCCTGTAGTACGGCCCTGTTACTTTCTAAAAATTAAGAGAGAACAAATGGGGGCAGCTAGGTGGTTCAGTGAGTAAAGCACCAGCCCTGGACTCAGGAGGACCTGAGTTCAAATCTGGCCTCAGACATTTGACACACTTACTACCAGCTGTGTGACCTTGGGCAAGTCACTTTAACCCCTCTTTCCCTTGCCTTCCCCCCTCCAAAAAAAGAGAAAGAGAGAGAGAACAAATGTTCAAAGTCCCAAAGTAGAGATAAGAGATATTTAGCACTTCTCCAACATAAGGAAACTGCTTGTTACTGAAACAATATAACATTTTCGGAGCACTGTGCTAAGGGTTGTTAGTGTTCAGTCATGTCTGACTCTTTTTCACCCCATGGACTAATCCACAGGGTTCTCTTGGCAAAGATACTGGAGCAGTCTGCCATTTTCTTCTCCAGGGTGTCCCCATTTTTACATATGAGGAACTGAGACAAATAGGGTTAAGTGTCTTGGCCAGGGTCACCCAGCAGATAAGTGTCTAAGGTTGGATTTGAACTAATGTCTTCCCGACTCCAGGCCTGGTGCTCTAGCCACTGTACCACCTGCCTGCCCTGCCCACCTAGCTGCCCGCTGCTCAGGAGAGCACTGTGTGAAAAGAGTTTGTCATTGTTTAAATAGCCCAAGATTAAAAGAAAGGAGACCTATGAAGGGGAGCAGTTAGCAAAGAAACAGTTTTACTTAGTGGGAAACACATGGTGCATGATTTTCTTAAGACATCACAGTCTGCTATACAGGGTCATGATTTGGCCCAGTCACGTGGGTTTCCCTATTCTTGTGCCTCCCTACTAGGTTTCTGTAAGTGTATGCCCAATTTCCTCTATGTACACCATGTGTATTAATGGTAGAATATGATTCAGGTTTATGGGCACACTATTACATTTTGGTTATTTCTGATTTTGCCTTCTACTGAGTAAATGTGATTATTTCTGAGGTTCTTTTCCTTTTGTTGAGCTAATATCATGATTATTCTTGCTTTTGCCTTATTGTTTTGTAAATATTTCATGGTGTCATTATGACTAATTTTGTGCAAGTGGAAAGCACAAAAATGAGGGCTCAGGAGCTACATGGGCAAGAAATAGCTCCCCGCAACCAGTGTTATCTCTAAAACTCTGTTAGAGAGTTTGAGTCATAGTCATATCATTGCCTCTCTGTGATCACCACCTCAACCTTCAGAATTGAGTGCAGGTGGAGGGAACAAGCCAGACCCCCCAGTTCCAGGAGAGAGACAGGAGATGGGGACAGAGACAGGCAGACAGAAAGGGACAGAGAAATAGAGAGAGAGAGAGAGAGAGAGAGAGAGAGAGAGAGAGGAAGAGGAAGAGGAGGAGGAGGAGGAGGAGAGAGGAGAGCTTGGGGAAAATAGGAGGTCAATGTCACACCTAGACTACACAAAAAAGTGGATTCTCTGAAATCATATCCAAACAAAATCTTGATATCATATTATTTTAAAAATCATAAAAGAAAACTGCTCAGATCTATAAGAAGAACAGGGCAAAGTAAAAAAGAAAGAATATACTGATATCTCCTGAAAGAGACCCTAAGCTAAAAACACTGGGGGATGTCATAGTCAAAATTCAGAACTTACAAGTTAACAAAATAAAAAGCAGCCAAAAAAAGGCGAAAGTATGAAGGAACCACAATTAGAATCACATAAGATGGGGCTGCAACTATCATAAACAAAGGAAAATCTTGGACTATGATATTCCAAAAGACAAAAGATAAAGGTTTACTACCAAGAACAACTTAACCTATAAGACTAAGTATAAGTATAATCTTATGGGGGAGAAATGGAACTTAGAGATTATAAAACATTCCTCATGAAAAGACCAGAACTGAATAGAAACTTTGAAACATAAACATAGGAGTCAAGAGAAATCTTAAAAGATAGTAACATTTGAGCAACAGGAAGGAACTAAATGGTGATGAACTGCTTATATATTAATAGGGAAGAAGAAAGGGTCCACAGAGCACCCTTGAAAGAGAGTCAAACACAGAGCATAGGGTTTTTTTCTGTTTTGATGGCTTTTAGAGGAAAGAAAAGGATGGAGAAAAAGACATACACTAGGGAAGAAATGAGGAATAAGGAAGAGGAATTTATTATTTCTCATAAGTGAGATAAACATTTTATTTATATACAAATATGGAGGATAAGAGGATATCTTTCGAAGCTCATTCATATGTAAACAGGATGAAGGATAACCACAGAAAAAAATTGGTTTTACAAATACATCAGAAATAAAATGAGAGAATGGGATTAGGGAGGAGGAGGGATTTTTTTAATATTTTATTTTTCTAGTTACATTTAAAAATCTTTAACATTCATATTTTAAAATTTTGAATTCTGAATTCTATCCTTCTTTCTTTCCCTCCTCTCCCCCTTCATTGAGAAAGCAAGCAATTTGATATAGGTTATACATGCCTTGTTGCTATTCATTTATTTCAGTCATGTCTGACTCTTTGTGACCCCATTTGGGGTTTTCTTGGCAAAGATACTGGAGAGGTTTGCCATTTCCTTCTCCAGTTCATTTTACAGATGAGGAAACTGAGGCAAACATGAGATTTTTCTACCCCAGCACATAATTTTTGTAAAGGTGTCACATGCATACGTATGTATGCATGTATTTTGTTGTTCAGTAGTTTCAGTCATGTCTGACTCTTCGTGACCCAGTTGGGGTTTTCTTGACAAAAATACTAGAGTGGTTTGCCGTTTCTTACTCCAGCTCATTTTATAGATGAGAAAACTGAGGTAAACAGGCTTAGGTGACTCGCCCAGGGTTACACAGCTAGGAAGTGTCTGAGGCTGGATTTGAACTCCAGAAGATGAGTCTTCAAGTCCTTCAGAATTGTCTTAGATCATTTTATTGCTGAGAAGAGCTAAGTCATTCAGAGTTGGTCACCATTTTAATAATGTAACAATGATCTGGTTCTGCTCTTTTCATTTTGCTGATGAGTTCATGTAAGTCTTTCCAGGTTTTTCTGAAAGTATCATGTTCATGATTTCTTATGCACAATAGTATTCCATCACAATCATATGTTCATTGGGCATCTTAGGAGGAGGAATTTTTAAGAATGAGAGAGAAGTCAGGAGGAAATAGTTGCCAGCAAAACAAACATCAGTTTCTGAGGATTAATTGTAAAAGGAGGTTTAAAAAGAGGGAAATAAAACATAAAAATCAGAGATCAGAGTCTGGGCTTCATAAAGAAAAATGTAACAAAAGAGTAAGAACAGGGCACTTCAAGTGTAGACTACTAATGTTGATTAGATTCCTTCTCTTTCTCCACCTTTTCTGAAAAGGGAAAGTAAAGAAAGAAAAGAGAAGAAAAATATAAGAGTATATAATGGAGGAAAATACATAAATAATATTGAAATAATATTCATACATCAACATGAATATGAAAGGAATGAACTCATCCATAATACAGAAGAGAGTAGCAGAATGGTTTAGAAAGCATAATCCTACAACACATTGTTTACAAGAAAGACAAAGTATAAAAATTCACAGAGTTTAAATGAGAAATTGCAGCAGAATTTATTATAACTCAGGCAAATTCAGAAAAGCAAGGTTAGTAATCATGATTTCAAAAAAGACAATAGTAAAAAAAAAACATGGTTTAAGAAGATAAACAAAGAAACTACACTGGGCTTCAGAGGTAATATAATAATAGCCATACTAAATATACACACCAAATAGCATAGTATCTAAATATGTAAAGAAAAATATAATTTAATTATAGAGAGAAACAGACAAAAAATTATAATAGTGAAACAATCTCTTCCATTCCCAGACAAATCTAACAAAAGGATAACTAAGAAAGACATTAAGGAGGTAAATAAAATTTTAGAAAATTTAAAAATTAATTAATGGGAATAATATATATACAATATTTATTTTATATATTCATATATACATATCTTATCCATGCATTTATATCCATATGTGTGTATATGTATACATATATATGTATGTATACACACACATATAGGCAATTAGGTGATACAGTGGATAGAGCTCTGGTTCTGAAGACCTGAGTTTAAATCCAGCCTCAGACACTTACTAGCTGGGTGGCCCTGGGCAAATCACTTAACCCTGTTTACCTCAGTTTTCTCATCTATAAAATGAGCTGGAGAAGTATTTTTGTCAAGAAAACCCCAACTGGGTCACAAAGAGTCAGACACGACTGAAACTACTGAACAACAAAATACATGCATACATACGTATACGTGTGACACCTTTACAAAAATTATGTGCTAGGGTAGAAAAACCTCATGAGCAAATGCAAAAAAGCAGAAATATTAAACATATCCTTTACTGACCGTAAGACAATAAAAATAATCATCAATAAAAGGCCTTTAAAGAAAGGGTTTAAACTTAAGTGGAAACTAATTTATTTCTAAAGAACTGGCAGATCAAAGAACAAATCATAAAAACAATAAATAATTTCAATGAAAATTATAATACTAAGACAGCCGACCAAAACTTTTGGGAAGCAGGAAAGAAAAAGCTTTCAAATAACGAGTTAGTCTGGAAGAGGCATTCTCTTAGAGGAAGGGTCCTTTTTTCTTTAGTTTCACACCATTTCTTTTTTTAAGTTTATTTTCACTTTTTATTTTTATTTTTTAGTTTTCAACATTTACTTCTATAAGATTTTGAGTTCTAAATTTTCTCCCTCTCCATCCTCTCCTACCTCCCCAAGATGGCATGCAATCTGATATAGGCTCTATTCATATTAAACATATTTTCACATCAATCATGTTGTAAAGAAGAATTAGAACCAATAGGAGAAACCACAGGAAAGAAGAAACAAAGAAGAGAAAATAGTATACTTCGATCTGCATTCAGACTCCATAGTTCTTTCTCTAGATGTTGATAGCATTTTCCATCATGGGTCTTTTGGAGCTATCTTAGGTCCTTGTATTGCTGAGAAGAGCTAAGTCTATCAAAGTTACTGGAGGAAGGGTTCTTCATGTGAGGTCCACAGATGGTCCATGGAGAGATTCCAGGAGAGTCTGTGAACTTGGATGGGGAAAAAAGGTTACATCTTTATTTTCACTAAACTCTTACTGAAATTTAGCGTTTCCTTCAATTGTGATATAAAATAAAAACATTTTAAAAGATTATTTTTAATTAAAACAAAGTGTTCTGAGCAAAGGTCCATAGGCTTTACCAGACTGCCAAGGATCCATGACACAAAAATGGTCAAGTACCCTTGCATTAAAGCAACCTGGAGTTTGAAAGTTTGTTTTCCAAACTAAAATGCAGAAGAACAGAGACAGCATGGCAGTCAGCTAACAGGACTTCTCTGTACAAAATACAACAAGGAAATTATTTCCTTAAGGTGGAGATTTACTGCACTTAGGTGGAAGGCAGAGTGTTGTAAAGCAGTTTTTAATTAATAAAGGGAAGGAAGCCAAGAATGCACTGCATGCTGGGGTTCTCAGCACTAAAGACTGCTTCCCTGTTAAGGACTAATTTAAACTTCAATTAATATAATTATAATAAATGCTTAGGCCCCACCACCTCCCACACCTCCAGCCTCCCTGGCTGGGGTGAACGACAGCAAATGATACAAAGAGTGTTTTTAACCCAAAGTGGTGTTAGTACCCTTGGGTAATTGGCACATCACAGTCTGGAGCTGATGGCTGGCTTCCCAATGCCTACAAAGCAAGCAGACTATAAGGAGGGAGATCAGCATCATTCCCTGACTTGGATCCTAAAGTGTCCCTCTTTAGAAGACAGAGCCATCCATTAATTACATGCCAACATTCAGACCTTAGTGCTTGGGGCCTAAGCAAGCTCCCTATAGGTGGGAGAAATAAATAAGCCAAGCAGTTGAAAGAAAGTCAGACATAGAACTTTGAGGGTCAGAGAGAAATGGGTTAAAAGCCCAGCTCAAAGAAATCCCTTACCCCTTATTACTGCTCCCTCCTTTGGGAGAACATGAGAAGACAGGTGAATGAAGGAATGTTCTTTTCTTTATAATGGGCCAGGAACCAGAAGAGGAAAGGTGATTCCTTTTTAAAGCAGTGGACAGTAACCACACCACAGCATTCAGGACAGTCCAAAACCCAGGAAATCTGATGTCCCTAACACTCTGCCCTGATACATTAGGGAGGAACCTCAGGAGGTAAGAGGTCAGCACAGGGGCAGCAGGACAAGGCCAAATAGGGCTGACCACCTCACCCAAAAAGTATAAAAGGAGGTGGACCCTGTACACTGACACAAAGCCCAATTCAAGAATGAAAGCTGGAGAGATTAAGCCAAAAAATATACCAACTGTGATAAAAATTATTACATACCTAACTCTATATCAACCAAAAGCAGAGACTCAAAGGAAAAAAATTGATTTTCCATAAGAACTACATGAATATCAAGAAAAAATTAAATAAGAGATAAAAAATTAAGTAAAAGCTTTTGAGAAAAGCATTGGAAAGAGAATAAATAGCTTAGAAGAGAAAGTGGTAAACCTTACCCATGAAACAGAATCCATGAAAACTAAGGTAGATCAAGCAGAAATCAATGACTCCGTAAGACAGCAAGAAATATTAGAGCAAAAATGAAAAACTGAAAGGATGTAAGAAAACATAAAAAATATTACATCAAAAACAGCTAATGTGGAAAATAAGTTAAAGAAAGATTTTGCAGAGGAGGATAGGACAGAGGGAAATACAATTAGCAATAGTAACTGTGAAAAAAAATTGAAGCAAGTTTCTCTGATAAGGGCCTCATTTCTCAAACATATAGAGAACTGAGTCAAACTTATAAAAATAAGAGCCATTCCTCAATTGATAAATGATCAAAAGATATGATCAGTTTTCCAATGAAGTAATCAATGCTATCTATAGCCATATGAAAAAAATGCTCTAACTCACTATTGATTGAAGAAATGCAAATTAAAACAATGCTGAGGTACTACCTCATATCTATTAGATTGGTTAATAGGACAGAAAGGGTAAATAACAAACGCTAGAAGGGATGTGGGAAAAATGAGACATTAATACATTGTTTGTGGAGTTGTGAACTGATTCAACAATTCTATAGAGCAATTTGGAACCATGCTAAAGGGCTATAAAACCATGCATACCCTTTGACCTAGCAATGCTACTACTAGGTCTGTATCCCAAAAGAAATAAAAAACAAAAAGAAAAAGGAATTATATGTACATAAATATTTATAGCAGCTCATTTCTGGGAGCAAAGAATTAGAAATTGAGCAGAAGCCCATCAAATGGGGAATGGTTGAACAAGTTGTGGTATGTGATTATGATGGAATACTGTTGTACTATAAGAAATGATGAGAAGGATGCTCTCAGAAAAACCTGGAAAGACTTTCATGGGCTGAGGCAAAGTGAAATGTACTGTGTACAAAGTGACGACAATATTGTGAGATGATCAGCTGTGAATGACTTAGCTATTCTCAGCAATACAATTCTGAAGGACTTTTGATGAAAAATGCTACTTATCCCTGGAGAAAGAACTGATGTGTCTGAATACAGACTGAAGCATACTTTTTTTTTACTTTATTTTTCTTGAGGTTTTTTTGTCTATGTTTTCTTTCACAACATGACTATTATGGATATTTTTGCATGACTAGACCTGTATAACCTATATCAAACTGCTTGCTTTCTTAAAGAGGAGGGGTGGGGAGAGAGGGGGAGAATTTGGAACTCAAAGTTTTAAAAATGAATGTTGAAAATTATTTTTGCATGTAACTGAGGAAAAATTAAAAATAAAATACTAAAAAAAGGTGATTTTAAAAGAGGTAGCTAGATGGTTCGCTGGATAGAATGCTAGGCCTACAGTGAGAAAGACCTGAATTCAAATACAGCCTCACACACTTACTAGCTTTTTAGGCCTAGAACAAATCAATTAACCTCTGTTTACTTTAATTTCCTCAAATGTAAAATATTGATAATAACAGCACCTATCAAACTGGCAGGATTGTTGTGAGGATTAAATGACATAATATTTGCAAAGCTCTGAGCACAGTACCAGGCTCATGGTGGGTGTTATATAAAGGCTAATTCTCTTATTCCATTAGAAAAGGGGTCCTCAGTCCATTTACCCTTCCCCTCTCCCACAGAAAATCAAAGGTCAAGTGAAGTGCTGGGACTGTGCTGTTCAGCTCTGCCAGTATTCAGCAAATGCATCCCAAAATGAACACTATTGCAAATGGGAGAAAATTTCCTCTCACTCACACTAAAAACAACTCTTCAAGCATTTCCACTCTGCAAAACCCCCTGAAGCATTGAGGTTTTGGAGGGGAGGAAGCAGTGTTTTTAGTCTGACTAGGGAACCCAAATCACGAAAGTAATGACTAGTTACATGACAAGATCTCTGAAGGGACCAAAATTTGAGATTCCCTCTGTATCCCACCTTCCATTTGAAAAGCCTATCTAAAACCTGAAAAGATTTATATGAACTGAGGCTGAGTGAGGTGAGCAGAACCAGGAGAACATTGTACACAGTAACATTGTTCGATGACTGACTTTGATAGACTTAGTTCTTCTCCATAATGCAAAGATCTAAGACAACTCCCAAAGACTCATGATGGAAAATGCTATCCACATCTAGAGAAAGAACTATGGAGTCTGAATGTAGATCAAAGCATACTATTTGCTCTCTCTTTTTGTTTTGTTTTGTTTCTTCTTTTTCTTTCTTTTTTTTCATAATTTTGGTTTTCAACATTGATTTCCATAAGATTTTGAGTTACAAATTTTCTGCCCATTTCTACCCTCTCCCCCACTCAAAGATGGCATATATTCTGATTGCCCCTTTCCCCATTCTGCCCTCCCTTCTGTCACCCCACTCCCCCCCTTATCCCCTTTGCCCTTACTTTCTTGTAAGGCAATTTAGATTTCTATATCCCA
Organism: Trichosurus vulpecula; assembly: GCF_011100635.1. Classification (NCBI taxonomy): domain Eukaryota; kingdom Metazoa; phylum Chordata; class Mammalia; order Diprotodontia; family Phalangeridae; genus Trichosurus; species Trichosurus vulpecula. The sequence goes on along the minus strand of NC_050575.1, from coordinate 28,598,768 downwards.
TTGCTTGTATATCTTATTTCCCAGTTGCATGTAAAAACAACTTTTTTTGAGCATATGTTTTTAGAACTTTGAGTTCCAAATTCTCTCTCTCTTCCCTCCCCACCCACCCTCCTTGAGAAGGCAAGCAATTCAACATAAGCCACACATGTGTCATTATGCAAAACACTTCCATGATAGTCATGTTGTGAAAGACTAACTATATTTCCCTCCATCCTATTCCTGTCCCCTTTTATTCAATTTTCTCCTTTGACCTTGCCCCTTTTCAAAAGTGTTTGCTTTTGATTACCTCCTCCCCAAATCTGCCCTCCCTTTTATCATCCCCGCTCTCTTATCCCCTTCCCCTCTACTTTCCTGTAGGGTAAGATACCCAATTGAGTGTGTTATTCCCTCCTTAAGTCAAATCCGATGAGAGCAAAATTCACTCATTCCCCCTCACTTGCCCCCTCTACCCTTCCAACAGAACTGCTTTTTCTTGCCACTTTTATATGAGATAAATTACCCCATTCTATCTCTCCCTTTCTCCTTCTCCCAATATATTCCTCTCTCACTCCTTAATTTTATTTTATGTTTTTAGATATCATTACTTCATATTCAAATCACCCTGTGCCATCTGTATATATATATATATATATATATATATATATATATATATATATATATATATATATGTATGTATATATGTATGTATGTATATGTATATGTATATTCCCTTCAACTACCCTAATACTGAAAAGGTCTCATGAGTTACAAATATCATCTTTCCATGTAGGAATGTAAAGAAAACAGTTCAACTTTAGTAAGTCCCTTGTGATTTCTTTTTCTTGTTTACCTTTTCATGCTTCTCTTGATTCTTGTGTTTCAAAGTCAAATTTTCTATTGAGCTCTGGTCTTTTCATTGAGAAAGCTTGAAAGTCCTCTATTTTATTGAAAATTCATTATTTTGCCTTGGAGTATTATACTCAGTTTTGCTGGGTAGGAGATTCTTTGTTCTATTCCTAGCTCCTTTGGCCTCCAGAATGTCATATTCCAAGCCCTTTGATCCCTTAATGTAGAAGCTGCTAGATCTGGTGTTATCCTGATTGTGTTTCCACAACACTCAAATTTTTTCTTTCTGGCTGCTAGAAATATTTTCTCCTTGACCTGGGAACTCTAGAATTTGGTGACAATATTCCTAGGAGTTTTCTTTTTGGGATAATTTTCAGGAGGTGATTGGTGGATTCTTTCCATTTCTATTTTACCCTCTGGTTCTAGAATATCAGGGCAGTTTTCCTTGATGATTTCTTTAAAGACGATGTCAAGGATCTTTTTTTGATCAGGGCTTTCAGGTAGACCAATAATTTTCAAATTCTCTCTCCTGGATCTACTCTCCAGGTCAGTGGCTTTTCCAATGAGATATTTCACATTGTCTTCCATTTTTTCATTGTTTTGGTTCTGTTTTATAATTTCTTGATTTCTCATAAAGTCACTAGCTTCCACTTGCTCCATTCTAATTTTTAAGGCAGCATTTTCTTCAGTGGTCTTTTGGACCTCCTTTTCCATTTGGCTAATTCTGCCTTTCAAGGCATCCTTCTCCTCATTGGCTTTTTGGAGTTCTTTTGCCATTTGGGTTAGTCTATTTTTTAAGGTGTTAATTTCTTCAGTATTTTTTGGCTCTCCTTCAGCAAGTCATTGACTTGCTTTTCATGATTTTCTTACATCACTTTCATTTCTCTTCATAATTTTTCCTCTACTTTTCTTACTTGATTTTCCAAATCCTTTTTGAGCTCTTCCATGGCCTGAAACCAATTCATATTTTTCTTGAAGGCTTTTAATTAGGCTCTTTGACTTTGTTGACTTCTTCTGGCTATATGTTTTGATCTTCTTTGTCACCAAAAAAAAAGACTCTATAGTCTGAGTCTGAGTTCTTTTGCGCTGCTTGCTCATGTTGCCAGCCAACTACTTGACCTTTGAGCTTTTTGTCAGGGTATGACTGCCTTTAGAGTGGAGAGTACTTTGTCCCTAGCTTCAGGGGTTTTCCACTGCTGTTTTCTGAGCTACTTCTACTCCACAGTCACTGCAAGCTCTGCCACAGCAGCGCTCCTCCTCCCCCAAGAACCGCCAACCAGGACTGCGACTCAGATCCAAGCAAGGCAAAGCAAGAGAACCCTGCCTCTATGTCAGCAAAGAACTCCCTGCACTCCCGCTCTGATCTGCCACTTGATTCTTCCCACCATGTGGGCCAGGGACTCTGTAAGCAGCTGCTGCTGGACCTCTATAAGCAACTGGAGCTTCCTGCTGCTGCTGCCCGCCACATCCGGAGCTGGGGCTGTGTAGCCAGAATGGCCTTTGTTTTCTTTGAATGACTCAGTTTACCTCATTGAGCTTCCCTGGACGCTGGGGCTTGCTCTTCCGGGGCAGGACCAGAACTTCCTGTGTGATGAGTCATGGGGCTGGCTGAGGGGAGGTGTTAGCTCCAGAACCTGGTCTACCCTAGGGGGAGGAGCCAACTCAGGAACCAATCGGCCCTGGTCATTTGGGCGGAGCTTGATGATGTCAAAAACTCTATAAGAGGGGAGAGGACAGCTTGAAGCTCCTCTCTTTTCCTTTTCCGGTTGGAGCCAGCGACAGTTACGACAGTTACGTCAGTTACAGCCACAGCTGAAGCAGGAGCTGCCAGTAGCAGAGCTAACCTACGGGAGAAAGCTGAACAAAGACTTCAGGCCATTACAGCGACAGTTACAGCGACAGTTGGAGCCAGAGGCAGTTACAGAGGCAGTTACGACAGTTACGTCAGTTACAGACACAGACACAGCTGAGGCAGGAGCTGCCAGTAGCAGAGCTGACCTACGGGAGGAAGCTGAACAAAGACTTCAGTCCAGTGGGTAATCTTATTACCATAAAAGGGGGAAACATGATTTTGCTTTACGCAATCATGTTTCTCTGTAGCCTCCTGGTTACTCTTTCAAGGCGTACTTATTGGGCCTGGAAGATTATGATCAACATATCAAAATGGGGCTTCTGGTTCATGGGTTGGTTACTGTGGAGCCTAAATAAATGTTTTGATTCTTCTGCCTTCTACTTTGAGAGTTTCTTATATCCGGCGGTTCCGAACCTTTCAGACATGTTTATGATCCTCTTTGAGATTATAAACTCTGCCCTCCTGCTGGACCACGCACTTCTCTCACCCAGATCCAGCAGTTTTCCCACTGTCATGCTCCATGGTCTTTGGTCTTTGTGGGCTGAGAAGTCTGGTAACTGCCACAGTTCAGTGATTCAGGGCCCTGACACTTGCTCTGCCCAACTCCCAGTCTGGTCTGTCCTGGCACAGTGCACACTGAGCTGTGCTCCGCTCCCAGCACAGTGCAATAGACCCTTCCCAGTGACCATCCAGGCTGTCTTGGGCTGAAGACTTGTTTCCCTCTGTTATTTAGTGGGTTCTGTAGCTCTAGAATTTGTTCAGAGCCATTTTTACAGGTGTTTGGATGGATTTGGGGGAGAGCTTAAGCTAGTCCCTGTTTTCCAGCCACCACCTTGGCTCTGCCCGCCCCTTGTTTTGTTTCTTCTTTCTCGTGGTTCTTTCTATTGGTTCTGATTCTTCTTTACAACATGACTAATGTGAAAATACATTTAATATGAATACATATGTAAAGCCTATATCAGATTGCATGCTATCTTGGGGAGGGAGGAGGGGAGGGAGGCAGAGAAAATTTAAAACTCAAAACCTTATGGAAGTGAATATTGAAAATTAAATAATTAATTAATTAATTTTTAAAAAAGAAAGAAAGAAAAGCTCATCTGGATTTCAGTGACTACCTCAGGTGTCTTTCCATGCCAATCCATCCTCCATTCAGCTGCCAGTTATTTTCCTAAAGCATAAGTCCAACCATGTCACCCCTCTCACTCAATAAACTCCAATGGCTTCCTGTTACCTCCAATATTAAATATAAAATCCTCTGCTTGGCATCCAGAGCTCTTAAAAGCACAATCTGCCCCTCCAACCTTTCCACACTTCTTACACCAAAATCCAGTGCTTCCAGATAAAGGACAAAATACTGTAAGTAATCAGAAAGAATTAAAGTGCCTCAGAATCACAGTCAGAATCACAGAAGATTTAGCAGTCACCACTATAAAGCAAAATAGGGCTTTGAATATTATATTGCAGAAGGCAAAGGATCTAGGATTACAACCAAGAATAACCTACTGGCCAAAACTGAGCATAATAATACTAGGGGGAAATGCATATTTAATAAAATAGAGGACTTTAAAGCATTCATACTGAAAACACCAGAGCTGAATAGAAAATGTGGCATTCAAACACAAGACTCAACAGAAGTATAAAAAGGTAAACATGAGTGAGAAATCATAAAGGACTAAACAAAGTTAAGCTATTTACATTCTTGCACGGGGAAATGATACATATAACCCCTCAGAACTCTATCATACCCCTAGAACTTTATCATCAGCAGGAGTCTTAGAGAGAGTCTAAGTCTAAGAGGGCCTGGGTGTGATTCTATTATGTTGGGTGATCTTAAAGGAAGAATAGAAGGGTGGGCCAGAGAAATGCACTGAAGAGGGGAGAGGGGAGGTCAGGGAAGGAAAAGGCAGAATGGAGGAAATTATCTCATATAAACAGCACATACAAGAAAAAGTTTACACAGTAGAATGGTGGGAAATGCTTAAACCTCGCTCTCATCTTTACTGGTTCAAGGAATAAAGAATAAACATACATGCATAGAAACAGAAACTCATCTTTCCCTACAGGAAAGTAAGAGGGAAAGGGGAGGAAGGAATAAGGGAGAGAGTAGATTCAGTGAGGCAGTGGTCAGAAGACAAACAGATTTTAAAGAATGGACAGGGTAAAAAAGAAAAAGATAAGTACAATGGAATAGTATAGAGGGAAATATAGTTAGGAATCATAACTGTGAATGTGAATGAGATGAACTCACCCATAAAATGGAAGAGGATAGCAGAATGAATTAGAAATCAGAATTCAACAATATGTTTTTTAAAAGAAACACAATTGAAACAGAAAGATACACATAGAATTAAAATAAGAAGCTGGAGCAGAATTTATTATGCTTCAGCAGAAGTAAAACATGCAGGGTTGGCAATCATGATCTCAGACAAGGCAAAAGCAAAAATAGATCTAATTAAAAGAGATAAACAGGAAACCTATGTTTTGCTAAAAAGGTACCATAGACAATGAATTAATATCATATGTGCACTGAAAATGTAGCATTGTGCCACCTAGCTTCCTCTCATGCAACAAATTTTTAAAAACAACAAATTTAAAAACCCCAGTTAAGCACCAAAATAGAAATCCTAAAAACTAAAGAAGAGATTGACAAAATTGAAAGTAACAAATTGAACTAATTTTAAAAAACTAGGAAATGGGGTGGGTTTTTTTTTTTGAAGAAAAAAATGAAATCAAGTTGATTAGAAAAAGAAAGAAGAAAACCGAATTAGCAATATCAAAAATGAAAAAGTGAACTCACAACCAATGAAGATGAAATACAAGCAATTATTAACAGCTATTTTGTCCAACTAAATGCCAACAAAACTGACAATCTAAATGAAATGGATGAATATTTACAAAAACATAAATTGTCCAGATAAACAGTACAGGAAATAGAATTCTTAAATAATCCAATCTTAAACAAGGAAGTTGAACAATACATAAATGCAGTCCCTAAGGGGAAAAAAAAACCAGGACCAGATGAATTCTACCAAGCATTTAAAGAACAATTAATCCCAATAATTCATAAGCTATTTGAAAAAATAAGACAAGAGTCCTAAAAAATTCTTCCTATGAAACCAATATGGTCTTGATATCTAAACACAAGAGAGTACAAACAGAAAAAGTAAACTATAGACCAATTTCCCTAATTAATATTTATGCAAAATTTTTATATAAAGTACTAGCAAGAAGATTACAAAAATATATCACAAAAAAGTCACACTTCATGACCAACTTGGAGTTATAGTAGGAATGCAGGCTTGGTTCAATATTAGGAAAGCTATAAGCATAATTGACAGTATTAGCAACAAAAACAAAAATCATATGACTACTTCAACAGATGTAGAAAAAGCTTTTGACAAAATACAACATTTATTGCTGTTTAAAAAAACACTAGAAAGCAGAGGAATAAACCAAGTTTTCCTTAAAAAGATAAACAGCATTTATCTAAAACCAAAACCAAGCACAATCTGTAATAGGAATAAGCAAGAAGCTTTTCCAGTAAGATCAAAGACTATGCAGTGAGGTCCTTATCACCATGACTATTCAATATTGTGTTAGAAATATCATGTTAGCTATAGCAATAAGAATAAGAAATTGAAAGAATAAGAAGAGACAAGGAGGAAACAAAACTATCACTTTTAACAAATGATATGGTAATAAACTTAGAAAATCTGAGAGAATCAATTTAAAAACTAATTGAAACAATGAACTTCAGGGGCAGCTAGGTGGCGCAGTGAGTAGAGCACTGACCCTGGAGTCAAGAGGACCTGAGTTCAAACCCGACCTCAGACACTGGGCACATACTTACTAGCTGTGTGACCTTGGGCAAGTCACTTAACCCCAATTGCCCTGCCAAAAAGCAAAATAAGAAAAAAAGAAACAATGAACTTCAGCAAAGTTGCAAGATAAAAAATAAACCCACACAAATCACCAGCATTTCTGTATATTACCAACAAAATTCAACAAGAAGAGCTGGAAAGAGAAATTCCATTTAAAATAACCAGACAGTGTAAAATGCCTCAAAGTTTGCCTGCCAACACACACAGAAACTATATGAACACAATTACAAAAAACCTCACACGAATAAAAACAGATCTAAATAATTGGAGAAATATTAATTGCTCATGGGTAAATCAAGCCAACATAATAAAATAGACAATACTACCTAAATTAACTGATTCAATATAATATCAAATCAAATTATCAAAAAAATTGCTTTATAGACCTAGAAAAAAATAATAGCAATTCTAGTGGAGCAAAAGGTCAAGAACATGAAAGGAATCATGAAAAAAGGGGAAGAAAGGACAACTAGCAGGAACAGATATGAAACTATACTTAATCACCAAAACAATTTGGTACTAAGAAATAGAGTATAGTGGCTAGAGTGCTGGGCCTGAAGTCCAAAAGGCTCATCTTTCTGAGTTAAATCTGGCCTCAAACACTTACTAGTTGTGTGACCATGGGCAAGTCTCTTAACCCTGTTTGCCTCAGTTTCTTCATCTGTAAAATGAGCTGGAAAAGGAAATGGCAAACTGCTCCAGTATCTTTGCCAAGAAAACCCCAAATGGGGTCCTGAAGAACCAGACACAACTAAAACAACCGAACAACAAGAAAGACAGAGGTTGATTCATAAAATTGATTAGATACACAATATACAAAAGTAAGTGAACACATTTAGCATTTGATATACCCAAAGATCTCAGCTATTAGGGGCAAGAACTTATTATTTTTTAAATTGTTGGAAAAACTGGAATGTAATATAACAGAAACTAGGCATAGACCAACATTTTACACCATATACCAAGATAAGTTCAACATGTTATACAACTTGGTTATAAAGAGTGATAATAGGTTAGATTGGCTTTTGTTCTCAAAGAGGACCAAAATAACATTGCTATGTTGGAGTCAAAGTACAATGTATCTTACTGTGGCTGATCAAACCAATATGAGCTTTGGAAGGCTCTACCACAGGTTGGGCACAGATCGTCCAAAATGAACATTTGGAGTGGAGATATCTCTAAATTTGTACATCTCACATTCCTTTTGAGCCACTGCAATTCTGCTTCACTCGTAGAGCATAGCACCTTCTTTGGTGTAGGCATGCCATGCTGGGGAGTCCTTTGCCAGTCTGCCATGTCAAGCAAATGATTCCAGAGTTCTTCAGAGAGACTTTAAGGGTCCTTGTGTCATTTCATTTGACCTCCATGTGAGTGCTTGCCTTATGTGAGTTCTCCATAAAATAGTCTTTTAGGCAAACATACATTCAGCATTTGAACAATATGCCCAACCTATCAGAGTTGTGCTCTCTGTAGTAGGGTTTGAACACTCGGCAGTTGAACTCGAGAAAGGCACTTAATGTCTGCCACCTTATCTTGCCAAGTGATCTTCAGAATTCTCCTAAGACAATTCAAATGAAAGTGATTCCACTTCCTGGAATGGCGCTGGTATACTGTCCAGGTTTCACAGACATACAACAAGAAGGTCAGCACAACATCTCTGTAGACCTTCAGTTTGGTGGGCAGTCTAATACCTCTTGTCTCCCACACTTTTCCTTCAGAGCCTCCTGAACACTGAGCTAGCTCTGATAATGGTGCTTCCACCTCATCATCTATGTTGACATCCCTGGAGAGTGTGCTGCCAAGGTAAATGAACTTATGCATGATATTCGAAATTTCTCCATTTGCTCTACCTGATGGTTCACATCTGGATGGTGTGATTTTGGCTGGTGGAGAACCCTTTGTTTTCTTGGTGTTAATTGTTAGATCAAATAGTAGAGAATCGATTCATACTTTATTACATCTTAGCTTCAGAGGCTGCGTTCAGTGCACAATTATCTGTGACCCAAAAAAAAAAACCATTCATCAACTCTCCCTCCACTTTAGTCTTGACTTGTAGTCTTGTGAAATTACCATCAGTATGGCAGCTGACCTTGATGTAGTTTTCGTCCTCACTGAAGGTGTCTGACAACGTTGCTAAAAACATCATGCTAAAAAGCACGGGAGCACACACACAGCCTCGCTTCATTCCATCGATGACTGAAAAGGCATGAGAGCATCGTCCATTATCCAGAATGCAGGCAAGCATGCTGTCATGAAATTGACATACAATACTAATGAACTTCTCCAGGAAACCAAATTTTGACTTAATTTTCCGCAAGCCCTCACAACTGAGGCTATCAAAGGCTTTGGTCAGATCGATAAATGTTGTATATAGACCTCTACTCTGCTCCTGGAATTTCTCCTGCAGCTGTCAGGCAGCAAACACCATATCAACCATTTCTTGGCCCTTTCTGAAGCCACACTGGTTCTCAGGTAGATGACCATCTTCCAGATGAAGGATCAGCCTATTTAAGGGGATTATGGCAAGAATCTTGGCATCAATGAGAGAGTGAGAGAGAGACAGGGAGGGAGAGAGAGAGAAACCCGTGATTGTCACAGGACAATCTATCTCCTTTACCTTTATGGATATGGACAATGGAGGCATCCTTGAACTTCTAAGGGGATAACCTCCTCTTACCATATAACCTGGAAATTTTCAGTCAGCTTTTGTATGAACAGTGATTCAACCTCATCCTTACAAATTTCAGCTGAAATAGAATCAGCATCAGGCACTTTGCTGCATGAGAGATGCCTTAATGGCATTCAAAACCTCTTCTTCAGTTAGAAATTTGGCTAGAGAGGCATTGGTTTCAAGCTAAGGTATACAGTCAATAGCTTCAGCATTGATCAATGATGGTTTGTTCAGAGCACTTTTGAAGTGTTCAGCCCATCTCTGCAGGATCATGTCCCTATCACGATTCAACGTGGCTCCACCAGCACTGAGTAGTTGAGATGCACCATAGGTCTTTGGCCAATAAATACCCTTCAGAGCCTTCAGGGCATGGTAAAAGTGCTTTGGATTTGTACTATAGCATAAAACTGAATTTCATCTGCCTTCTTACTGAACCAAGAATCCTGCATCTCTCTAAACTTCATTTGCACTTTACTTTTTAAAGAATATGTTATTTTTCCCCAATTACACGTTAAAATAATTTTTTACATTTTTTTCAGTTTTGAGTTCTAAATTCTATCTCTCCCTCCACCTGAGTTGGTAAGCAATCTGATAGAGGTTATACATGTGCAATCATGTAAAACATTTCCATATTAGTCATTTTGTACAAGACGACAAACAAAAAGGAGGGAAGGAAGGAAGGAAGGAAGGAAGGAAGGAAGGAAGGAAGGAAGGAAGGAAGGAAGGGAGAGAAAAAGAAAAAAGAAAAGTAGTATGCTTCAATCTGTGTTCAGACAATATCAGTTCTTTCTCTGGAGGCTTATAGCACATTTCATGACAAGTCCCTTGAAATTGTCTTAGATCATTGTATTGCTGAGAAGAGCTAAGTCATTCACAATTCTTCTTCATACAATATTACTATTACCATGTACAATGTTCTCCTGATTCAACTGTTCACTTTACTTTGCATCAGTTTATGTTTGTCTTTTCAGATTTTTCTGAAATCCTCCTGCTTGTCATTTCTTATAACACAGTAGTATTCCATCACAATCATATATCACAACTTCTTCAGCCATTCCCCAATTGATGGGCATCCCCTCAATTTCCAATTTTTGGCCACCACAAAAAGAGCTGCTGTATTTTTGTACAAATAGGTCCTTTTCCCTTTTTTATCTCTTTGGGATACAGACCTAGAAGTGATATTACTGGATGGGCATGCACAATTTTATAGCCCTTTAGACATGGATCCAAATTGCTCTCCAGAATGTTTGGATCAGTTCATAACTCCACCAACAGTGCACTAGTGTCCCAGTTTTCCCATATCCCCTCCAACATTTATAATTTTCCTTTTGTCTTCTTTGCCACAATAGTAGCTTTTTACGCCCTAGTTCTTTTTGTTGTTGTTGTCACTTGCTCATTTCTCTGCTTACCTGGGGATGGGGAGACACTATCCCAAACTTCAGACTTTTTCATGCTGCTATTTTCAGAGTTAGTTCTTGGGGTCTGCCAGTTTTTGGTGCTTCCAACGTGGCATGATCCAGGGAGATGTGTGGTCACCACTCTCCTGATCTGTGCTCTGGTCTTTGCCCAGGAAGGGCCTCTGTCCCCCGCAGCCACAATCCCTAGCACTGCTCTTGGCCTTGGAACTGTGAGCAGGCCCCTTGTTCTTGATTACCGGGGAGGAAAGTCAAGGAGGGAAAAGAGTGATGGGTAAAAAAGAGGCCACCGAAACATTTTTTTAAATGTGCAGAAGAGGAGGATGTTGGAAAAGAAGCATAGACAAGCAGGACAGTTTTAGAAGTAGCATGTAGAATTTATCATATACTTTTTTTTAAAGCAAGGGGCATTAAATGGAGATTCATGGATTCACAAAGAATCCTCATTTTGCGTTCTGCTGTGTATATAGAAGTTCTCTTTTTTGGTGTTTTAAGTCCAGAATTTTTAAAATGTACAGTAATAACTACAACCATGGTCTAGTCCAAACTACATTTCCGATAGGGATATATTGAAGTGACCTAACTACCATCATCCTTTCAGCCTAGGAATGTATAGAAACAACTCATTTTTCCAAAAGAGCCCATTTAGGTTCTATCGCCCGTGAGTTTATCTAATTCTTTTAAGGATCTTCTTACACTTCTGGCCACTACCACCTCTTGGGATAAAAATTCTAAAAGTTTAACCTCAATTTGCATCTTTTAAGCTTCCAAAGGGCCATATTTGTTATTCCTGTGCTCTTCAAGATTTTATGGATTTTGATCCTACCCCACTTAACTTTGAAACAACTAAGCAAAAACATTTTTTAAGTATAATTCTCCTCACCTTCAGCCTTTCCAGAGTTCTGCTATCATAGGCCCCCTTGCCTAAGTGATACCATGATGCCCCAGGGCAACTTTGGCTTTTCTTTCAAGATCACAAATATGATATGGAACTATGAACCGTAAGTGTAACAAATAGATGAAGGTAACATGGTATGGTTTGAAGAAGACTGGATTTAATGTCTGAAGACCTGTATTCGAATCTTTGCTCTACCACAATTTAGATGACCCCAAACAAGTCACTTAAATTATCTGGGTCTCAGATTCCTCATCAGTAAAATGAGAAAGTCAGACTAAAATATCTTTCAGATCTGCCTCCTATAATACAATACACAGAACTGGAAGACCTCTGAACTCTCACCCAACCCTGAGACTGAATGATTTATGTATGACTCCAGGCCCTGTCACTTCTTCCTCATGTGGCCAGAAGCAAGCCATTGTCCCTGAGTCTCTAAAAATTGGAATAACACTGGTATTATTACCCCCACAAGGTTGTTGTAAAGAAAGCATTTTGCAATTTAAGTGCTACAAAAATGTAAGATATTATTAGGTCACTTTTCAGCTGGGATATTGGGGTGCTATTGGAAAGAAGAGGGGGAGGAGGAAACCTTTAGCTATAACCACCCAATGCTGTCAAGCTAGAGTTAGCAAATTCCCAACAATAGCTATTCAAGGTGTGTGTGTGTATATATATATATATATATATATATATATATATATATATATATATATATATATATATACATATACATATACATACACACACACACACACCCCTTTCCTTTCCCCACTCCCAAAACAAAAACATCCTGACCTTGCATTTGGGAATAGTCAGATCCTCAAAAGGATCTCTGACATCTTCTAATGTAAAGGTCACATAGATAACAAAGTAGAACAAAAAACACCTAATACATAAATAAACAAGGTTAACTACATCCATCTTAAGTAACTAATGGTTCAGTATATTTCTGAAGCAAAAATAAGTATGGTTTTATGTTTGCACTGGGTAGAGTTTGAGGCAATATATCCTCTATTCATACAGGTGCAGAAGTTTTCATGGAAGGGTAGCATTACCATATGATAAGCTCTTTGAAGGAAGACACCATGACTTAGCTAAACTTTGTATCATCTCTGGCACTGAGGAAAGGACTCTGCATAATGATCCCCTAACAAATATTTGTTGAGTGAAATGTGATAGAACTACTTGAAAAAACAAGTTGGCAATGATCCAGGTGTTGCAGCAAGCTTTGGAGACTAGAAATATGAGCAGGTAATTTTGGCTTTGCATGCCTTTACCTTGCAGTGCTGAGAAGAGCCATTAGGCAATTAACAAGCATTTATTAAGCACTTATTATGTGATAGGCCTTGGGAATATAAATACAATAAATGAAACAATTCCTTCTTGCAAAGAGTTCAAATTCTAATAGGGAAGACAAGGATATATATAAATATATACAGAATAAATATTTATACAAAGTAATTCAATGCAAGGTAGTTTGAGAGGATCAGGAAAGGTTTCCCATAGAGAGTGGTGTTTAAACTGGATCTTGAAAGGACCAGAGGGATGGAGTGAGGTAGAAATGAGGAGTGGGTGAATTCCAGGCAGGCAAGAAAGTGCCAAAGCATGGAGATAGGAGATGTGTAATGGATGAAGAAGAGAAAGAAAGCCAGTTTGGTTGAATTGAAGAATGTAGGAGAAAGAATAATATACAAGAGAGGTAGAAAGATGGGCTGGGACAAGGCAAAGAAGAGTATTAATAGCTAAGCAGAACCCCCAATTCACATAGCCAAAAGTATATGAATAGCCAGTTTCAGAAAGGAAGAAATCCAAGCAATCAAAAGTCGCGTGAAAACAATGTTCATCAGATTGGTAAAGTTGACAAAAGAGGAAAATGACAAATGTTGGAGAGACTGTGAGAAAACAGGCACATTAATGCACTATTGGTGGAGCTACAAATTGGTCCATCCATTTGGGAAAGCAATTTGGAACTAAGCCCAAAAAGTCACTAGACTGTAATTTAGCTATAACTCTACTAGCTTTGTACTCCAAAAAGATCAAGGAAAGTGGGAAAAGGATCCACATATGCAAAAATGTTTATAGCAGCTCTTTTTATAGAAGCAAAGAATTAGAAAATGAATGGGTACAGGCACGGGGCATAGCTGAACAAATTATGGTATATAAATGTAATGGAAATGATAAAAAATTATGAAAGAGGCAGTTTCAGAGAGACTTGTGAACTGGTTTGCAGTGAATTGAACAGAACCAAGAGAGCAATTTTTATAATAATCACACTAAAAAGACAAACAACTGTGAAAGACTTAAGAACTCTCATCAAGGCAGTGACCCACTAGAATGCCAAAAGACTTAATAATGAAATGTTACCCATCTCTTGAGACAGAGCTAATGGACTCCACGTGCAGAAAGAGACATACATTTTTAGATATGACAGACAAATATGGAAATTTGTTTTGCTTAACTATACATATTCATTACAAGGGTTTTGTCTTTCTTTTTTCTCTCTCATTAGGGAAAAATAAATAAATGCATGTTAATTTTTTTAATAAAATAAAAGTTACCTCCCAAAAATTTAAGCTAAATAAAGGAATTTATATTATTAATGATTTGGAGTTTTATTTCATATGGTTGGACAATTCATTGTGAATATCATCATATAAGAGAAAGACTCAAACAATAAAAAAAATGTTTCAGATAACAAGTTGCAATAACACTGATGTTTTCTTTTTCCCCATACCCCTCTTCGCAACTGGCCTGATACAAATGGAATAAAAAGAGTTTTAATTGTTCATGAGTAGGCCAAGCCAATATAATAAAAATGATAATCCTACCTAAATTAATCTATGTATTCAGTACCATCCCAATTAAATTACAAAAAGATTAACAAAATTAATTTGGAAGAGCAAAATATCTAGAATATCAAAGGAATTACTGAAAAAAATATAAAGAAAGGAGGTCAAGCAGTGTCAGATCTTAAATTGTATTAAAAGTGGTAAATATCAAAACTATCTGGTACTGGTTAAGAAATAGAATGGTAGATCAGTAGAATAGAGCAAATACACAGTACACAGTAGTAAATGATTATAGTTACCTTATGTTTGATGAACTTAAAGATTTAAGGTTTCAAGTTAAGAATTTATGGTTTAGTAAAAATTGTTGGGAAAACTGAGAAGTTGTCTGGCAGGTCTGCTGGTATAGACCAATATCTTATACCATTTACCAAGCTAAGGTCAAAATGGATATGTGACCTAGATGTAAAGGGAGGTATCACAAGTAAATTAGAAGAACATGGTACACATTACCTATCAGAATTATGATAGGAGAAGAATTTATGACTAAATAATAGAGTATTGCGTGATGTAGAATAAAGTTTTAATTAAATTAAATTTAAAAGTTTTTGTACAACTAAAACCAATGTAGCCAAGATTGGAAGGAAAGCACAAAATTGGGGGGAAATTTTATAGAGGTTCTTGAATAAAGGCCTCATATCTCAACTATATAGAGTACTTCGTCAAATTCATAAGAATATGAGTTATTCCCCAAATGATAAATGGTTAAAAAATATGAACAGGCAGTTTTTAGAGAAAGAAATCAAAGCTATATGGAGTCATATGAAAAAATGCTCTAAATCATTATTTATTAAAGAAAGGAAAATTAAAACAACTTTGAAATATCATATCACACCTATAAACTGGCTAAAAGGATAGAAGGAGGAAATGACCAATGTTGGCAGGAATGTGAAAAAATTAGGATGCTGTTAGTGGAAATCTTCCAACCATTTTGAAGGGTGATCTGGAATTATGCCCAAAGAGTTATAAAACTGTGTATGTCCTACCCAGCAATACCATTATTAGGTCAATTTCCAAGGTGATCCGGGAAAAAGGAAAAGAATCTGTATGTTCTAAAACATTTATAGCAGCTCTCTTTGTGTTGGCAAAGAACTGGAAATTTAGGGGCTGCTTGTCAATTGGGAAATGGCTGAATAAGTTGTGGTATATGATTATAATGGAATACTACTGTGCCTTACGACATGCTGGACAGGTTGATTTTAGGAAAACATTGAAAGACTTGGGTGAAATAATGAAGAGTGAAACGAGCAAAACCAAGAGAACACCGTACACACTAACAGCAATACCGTTTGAAGAGTAAATGTGAATGGCGAAGCTATTCTGAGTTATATCAATATTCAAATCAACTACAAAGGACCAATGAAGGAAGTTGCTATACACCTCCAGAGAAAAAGCTGATATATGGAACTATATAATGTACAGTTTCATACATATATATGTATATACATGTATATATATATGTGTGTGTGTGTGTATATGTACATATACATATGTCTGTGTATATACATATGCACATATATATATATATAATATCCATGTCAAATGTTGGTTGGCTTTCTGTAGTGTGTGGTTGGGAGGGAGAGAAGAAAACAGCTTGGGACCCAAACATAATGAAAAATAAAATAAATATTTTTTAAAAAAAAAGAATACGAATCCCCAGTGCCTATATAGGGCTATGTACGCAATCAATCCCTTTTACCCTTATTCCTCGGCTGTAGGGAATGAGTTTGAGAATTCGAAGCGACTGGATGCCTTCTCCTATGTTGAGATATGGATAGTGTCTGCCGAACAGCTTCAGCATATAAAAAGGAAGACAAAGGATGATGATGATGACTATATTAAATAAATTGTATCCATTCTTCCAGTATCCAAGGGGATCCACGTAAAGTTTGATGAAGAACTCAAAAAAATAAATGGACGAAAATAGGATTTCTACTACCTGAAAGAGAAAACAAAATAGTCACAGCTAGTCTGGAGTTCCAACGGCCAAGGGGAACAGATAATTTTTTTTTAAATATCATGCAGGAAAATGTAGTGTAAAGGGTACACTAGAAGACTAACCCACACTATAGCAGCTCACAGTGCTCACATAGGGCATGCGGATACCACCTCACTTTCTGGGCTGGCTCACTCATTCCAATCTGCTCTGACTCTGGCTGGTCTAGGGTTCTCAGGGAACAATTATCAGATCGTTATACCCAAATTCTCTCAAGATCCTAGGGATAAACCTGTTGTGGGAGAATATAATCCCTGATGTGCTTACATTTACACAAAGCCTACCACTCAAAATAATGACAATTTAGATCTTAATCATAACTATTTACTGAACAATAGGGCACAAAATTAACATCACAGATGTTTATATAGTTAAAGAAAATAGAGGAATAATAAATACATCATAGTCTGCGCATGGACCTAAGTCACACTCTCTCACCAATGCACCCGTAGTATTTGTAAGGAAGAAGAGACACACACAGGAATCTGCCAAAGAAGCACGAGTGAGGAAAACCCAAGTTCTTGGCAAAAGTCACAACTTTGGAACTTAAACTTTGGTGTCCTTTTTCTGTTCTCAGGAGCTGTCCTTATAAATCAACGTAGCTTCTGTGTTGAACACACGTTTCCACTGTTAAGGAGAGTTGATGCACACTGTGCTTGACCAACAGCATGGGAGACATGACATCTCATTGAAATTAATGAATCTGCTGGATGACTTCTATGATTCTCTGCTTCCCCTTTACTTCCTCCTCCATAGTAACAGTAATATCCAGCACCTCCAATTTCAAGTTTAGCTGATGTGATTCTGAAATCTTTCCCTCTTATTATCTTTATAGGTTCTAACTCTAGTTCTCTCTACAAACAACCGCATCTTAGTTTATGGTTAGTAACCAAATTCTCATCTTCTGCCTAGAATCAGACAAATTGCATCTGTCCTATAATCATAAAACAACTCTGGTATCTCTATCTTTCTATCGCAGTCAAAAATAAGTAATAATTGTCTCAAAAATGACTCAATGTAATTGTTTCTCTGAGCAACAAAAAGTCAGCAACAAACTGCTCCACGTGATAGGGAAGCACCTTAAAGGGACAGTATCTTACAATAATAATCTTTCCCTTTTTCTGAATTCCTAGACAACTCTGACTGAACCACACAAAACGACCCTCCAACTATCTTGTACTGGTTATTTCACATATGTGACTTCTGTCTTCCTGACTAGACTAGAAGTTCCTCCAAAACAGGAACAAGGTCTTCTATCTCCTCTGGGGTATCGCCAACACATCTCTGGCCACAAGGGAGGTGCTCAGTGAAGGACAGTTAATTAAATCATTCACCATTCAATACACATGTATTAGGCACCACTCATTCATTCAATAGCCCTAATGAAATTGTTTTCACTAAGATTCCCAAGAATATAAGAGAAATTATATAACCTTTATGATTTAGGTTAAAAATACCAACCATCATGACACATGCCCCTTAAGATACTGACTCTTAGTACAACAGTATTACCACCAACAGATACTTGCTCAGTGACCTGCAGATGGTTGCATTCTTTTCCCAAAATAAATGCTTAAAACCTTTTCTTCCTTCTGGGCCAGAAGTCGTAGTGAGTAATATAAGTAATATGAATATTGGCATTTCAGTCCATCATGATTAGATATCTCTCATCCTTAGGTATCTCAATGAAACAAAGATTATAAGATTCTATTTGCTCCCCACTATCACTTCCAGACCCCTTAATCTATGGCCATCACTCAGCAACATTTCCTCCTTTGAGGTTCACTTCACCTACCTATATCAGCCTCTCCAGATCCTGGTTGTTATACTCTCCTAGCTCTCAAGTCATTCTCCTTCCCTCAGTCATGATTCTTTGGCAGATTCCTGTGAGCATCTACTCTTCCTTACAAATACTATGGGTACATTGGTGAGAGAGTGTGACTTAGGTCTATGTGCAGACTATGATGTATTTATTATTCCTCTATTTTCTTTAACAATATAAACATCTGTGATGTTAATTTTGTGCCCTATTGTTCAGTAAATAGTTATGATTAAGATCTAAATTGTCATTATTCTGAGTGGTAGGCTTCGTGTAAATGTAAGCACATCAAGGATTATGTTCTCTCCCACAAATAGCTCTTCACATCATCCATCCCACCCCCATTTTCTCCTCCTGTGCTCCAGGATTAGAAGAAGAGTTTGTCTCTCTCCTTGCTAAGGCCAACCCTCTGGATCCTATCCCATCAGGTCTTCTCTAGGAGTTTATCCCATGAACCAACCTTTCTCTTCTCTCTAATCTTCAATTTCTCAACATCCAGTGGCTCCTTCTTGTGGACATAACCATATCTCCCCCAACCTTTAAAAAGAAACTTCAGCTGGCCCTCTCATCTTCTCAAACTATTATCTAATATCTCTTCTCCATTTCACAGACTAACTCTTAGAAAAAGTCATCTACACCTGTTTACTCTACTTTCTGAATTTCTATTCATTTCTCAATATGTTAAAATCAGACTTCTGACTCCATCACTTGATGGAAACTGAAAAAGTACCATGTTCTCTTTTTTATTTAAATTTTTTGATAATGCTTGTTTTTACATCACCTTCATTTCTGAACATATATCCTTCTCTTCCTACTGACCGAGCCATCCTTCAAAACAAAGAATAAAGAAGAGGAAAAACAAGCAATTCAGCAAAACTAACCAAAACATCAACCAAATCTGATAGTATAGGAATCTTCCATACCTATAGTCCTCCACCAGAAAGAGAGGGAGAAAGAAAAAGAGAAATGAAGGAAGGAAGGAAGGAAGGAAGGAAGGAAGGAAGGAAGGGAAGAGAGTTGCATTTTCTCATCTTTTCTACAGAAACAAGATTACCAAAGATCTCTAACTGTTAAGTCCAATGACTTTTTCTGTCTTCATCCTATTCTTTCACTTGATGATCTCATCATCTTCCACGATTTAATTATGTAAATGACTATATAAATCACTCTTATTTTTATATATCCAACACTAGTCTCTCTGCTGAGCACCACTCCATCTCCAACTACCAATTAGACATTTTTTAAATCATCATTTATTTATTTATTTAATGTTTTTAGTTTTCAGCATTAATTTTCACAAGAGTTTAAATTACAAATTTTCTCCCCATTTCTACCCTCCCCCCCACTCCAAGATGGCATATATTCTGATTGCCCTGTTCCCCAGTCAACCCTCCCTTCTGTCACCCTACTCCCCACCCCCCTTTTCCCTTACTTTCTTGTAGGGCAAGGTAGATTTCTATGCCCCATTGCCTGTATATCTTATTTCCTAGTTGCATGCCAAAACTTTTTTTGAACATCTTCTTTTAAAACTTTGAGTTCCAAATTCTCTCCCCTCTTCCCTCCCCACCTACCCGTCCTAAGAAGTCAAGCAATTCAGCATAGGTCACATGTGTATCATTATGCAAAACCCTTCCACAATACTCATGTTGTGAAAGACTAACTATATTTTGCTCCTTCCTATCCTATCTCCCTTTATCCAGTTTTCTCCCTTGACCCTGTCCCTTTTCAAAAGTGTTTGCTTTTGGTTACCTCCTCCCACCATCTGCCCTCCCTTCTATCATCCCCCCTTTTTATCTCCTTCTTCCTTCTTTCCTGTGGGATAAGATACCCAATTGAGTGTGTATGGTATTC
This sequence comes from Trichosurus vulpecula, assembly GCF_011100635.1. Classification (NCBI taxonomy): domain Eukaryota; kingdom Metazoa; phylum Chordata; class Mammalia; order Diprotodontia; family Phalangeridae; genus Trichosurus; species Trichosurus vulpecula. The sequence goes on along the minus strand of NC_050575.1, from coordinate 28,578,714 downwards.
CCTCCTCAGGTCAAATCCGATGAGAGCAAGATTCACGCGTTCCCCCTCACCTACCCCCTCTTCCCTCCCAACAAAACTGCTTTTTCTTGCCACTTTTATGTAAGATAATTTATCCCATTCTATCTCTCCTTTTTCTCCCTCTCTCATCCCTTAATTTGATTTTATTTTTTTTTAGATATCATGCCTTCATATTCGACTCACCCTGTGCCCTCTGTCTATATTTATATATATGTGCACATATATACACATATATATGTGTGTGTGTATATATATATATATATATATATATATATATATATATATGTATGTATATTCCCTTAAGCTACCCTAATACTGAGGTCTCATGAATCATGCACATCATCTTTCCATGCAGGAATGTCAACAAAACAGTTCAACTTTAGTAAGTCCCTTATGATTTCTCTTTCTTGTTTATCTTTTCATGGTTCTCTTGATTCTTGTGTTTGAAAGTCAAATTTTCTATTCAGCTCTGGTCTTTTCACTGAGAAAGCTTGAAAGTCCTCTATTTTATTGAAAATCCATATTTTGCCTTGGAACATGATACTCAGTTTTGCTGGGTAGATGATTCTTGGTTTTAATCCTAGCTCCATTGACCTCTGGAATATCATATTCCAAGCCCTTCAATCCCTTAATATAGAAGCTACTAGATCTTTTGTTATCCTGATTGTGTTTCCACAATACTCAAATTGTTTCTTTCTGGCTGCTTGTACTATTTTCTCCTTGATCTGGGAGCTCTGGAATTTGGTGACAATATTCCTAGGAGTTTTCTTTTTGGGATCTTTTACAGGAGGCAATCGTTAGATTCTTTCAATTTCTATTTTGCCCTGTGGCTCTAGAATATCAGGGCAGTTCTCCTGGATAATTTCTTGAAAGATGATATCTAGGCTCTTTTTTTGATCATGGCTTTCAGGTAGCCCAATAATTTTCAAATTCTCTCTCCTGGATCTATTTTCCAGGTCAGTGGTTTTTCCAATGAGATATTTCACATTGTCTTCCATTTTTTCATTCCTTTGGTTCTGTTTTATAATATCTTGATTTCTCATAAAGTCACTAGCTTCCACTTGCTCCAGTCTAATTTTTAAGGTAGTATTTTCTTCAGTGGTCCTTTGGACCTCCTTTTCCATTTGGCTAATTCTGCCTTTCAAGGCATTCTTCTCCTCATTGGCTTTTTGGAGCTCTTTTGCCAGTTGAGTTAGTCTATTTTTTAAGGTGTTATTTTCTTCAGTATTTTTTGGGTCTCCTTTAGCAACTCATTGACTTATTTTTCATGGTTTTCTTGCATCACTCTCATTTCTCTTTCCAATTTTTCCTCTACTTCTTTCACTTGCTTTTCCAAATCCTTTTTGAGCTCTTCCTCAGCCTGAGACCAGTTCATGTTTTTCTCGGAGGCTTTTGATGTAGGCTCTTTGACTGTTGACTTCTTCTGGCTGTATGTTTTGGTCTTCTTTGTCACCAAAGAAAGATTCCAAAGTCTGAGTCTGAATCTGAGTCCGTTTTCGCTGCCTGGCCATGTTCCCAGCCAACTTAGTTGACCCTTGAGTTTTTTGTTGGCGGTATGACTGCTCGTAGAGTAGAGAGTACTTTTTCCCAAGATTGAGGGGCTGTGCTATTGTTTTCAGAGCTATTTCTACACAGCAAGCTCTGCCAACCAGCGCTCCTGCTCCCCCAAGAACCGCCAACCTGGACTAGACTCAGATCTCAAGCAGGCTCTGCACTCCATCTCTGATCCACCACTTAATTCCTCCCACCAGGTGGGCCTGGGGCTGAAAGCAACTGCAGCTGTAGTTCTGTAGCTGTACCTCCTCCACTGACTCCAGGGCAGTGGCCGAACCACAAACTCCTTTCCCTCTGTCCCCCGCAGCTTTTCCCACTAGCCTTCTCTGTTGTCTTTGGTGTTTGTGGGTTGAGAAATCTGTTAACTGCCACAGCTCTTAGATTCAGGGTGCTAGGGCCTGTTCTGCCTGGCTCCTGGTCTGGTTGGTCCCGGCACAGCCCACGCTGGGCTCTGCTCTGCTCCGCTCCCAGCTCTGTGCGCAATAGACCTTACCCAGCCACCATCCAGGCTGTCCTGGTCTGGAGCCCTGCTTCCCTCTGCTATTCCATGGGTTCTGCTGCTCTAGAATTTATTCAGAGACATTTTTATAGGTGTTTGGAGGGACCTGGAGGGGAGCTCACACAAGTTCCTGCTTTCCAGCAGCCATCTTGGCTCTGCCCCCCCCCCCAATTAGACATTTTAAACTAAACTAGATATTCCATAGGCATTTCAAAATTACATATCTAAAATAAAATCATTACCTTTCCCCCAAAACCTAGCCTTCTTCCTATTTCTGTTGAGGGCACCATCATCCTTCATCACCCAGGTTAACAACTACCATGTTATCTTTGGCTCCTTACTCTCTCTTACCCTATAATCCAATGTGTTGCCAAATTTTGTTAGTTCCGTCTATACAATAACTCACACACCTGTTCCCTTCTCTCTACTCACAGGGCTGTCACCTCAGCTCAGGCCTTTATATCACCTCTCACTTGGAGAAAATAGCCTCTCAATTGGCCTTCCCACCTCATCTCTACTTCTCATTGTAGATCTGAGCATGCTATTCCTCTACACAATAAACTGCAGTTGCTCTGTATTTCCTTTAGGATCAAATATAAACTCTTCTGTTTGACTTTTAAAACCCTTTACAACTGGGCTTCACTGCACCTTTCTAATCTTTTTATACATTATTCCTCTTCTCTTGTGTTGCTCTCCAGACAAACTGGCCTTTTTGCTGCTCTTCACATGACATACCTCCCATCTTAGAGAGCACTTAAAAAGTTTGATCTTTGTCTGTCCCTCCTCACCTCTGACTCTTATAATGCCTTTTTTCTACCTGGGCCTCATAAATTACTGGATGTCCAATGGGAAGGTATCCTTCTAATGCTATTAAACTTGATTAAAGATTTTTTGATGCTTCATAAAGGGGTAACAAAGAATACAAATCCCTCTCTACATTTCATTCAACACCTTACACCACCTTTTCTCTGGTTTCTGCTCTTTAATTTTTGTGATTACATCAAATGGGTTGAAGGACCCAAACAATTAAGGCCATCCTAAGCAACTCCCTCCAGTGCATACATCATATCCAGCCTTTATCTCTCTCTTGAATTCCAATCCAATGTTGCCAACTACCCATTGGATATTGTCAAACAGATGTCTCATAAGCATCTCAAACTGAATATGTCCAAAAAGGAACTTTTCCCCTTAAACCCACTCCTCTGACTTCCCTATTTCTGTCAAGAGCACCATTCTCCTGGTCATTCAGGTTCCCAACCTTGGAGTCATCTTCAACGCTTCGTTCTTCCTTACAATACTCAGATTCAATCAGTTTCCAAGAGTCATTGATTCTCCCTCTCCCAATCATCTGTCAAATGTGCTCCCTCTTTTTCATTCACACCACTCAGGTTCAGACTGTCATCTCTCAACTAGACTATTACAAGAGCCTTTTCATTGTTCTCCCAGCCTCCAGTATCTGTCATATCTAATTGAACCTCCACACCACTGCCCAAGTGATATTCCTATAGTACAAGTCTGCCTGTGTCATACCTCTACTCAAGAAGTTCCAGTGGTACCTTAGAATCCCTAACTGTCTTTAAAACATAAGTACTTTATTTCATCCTCCCAACTATAGAATGTAAGCTCCTGGAAGATAGGAATGTTTCATTGTTATCTTTGTATCTCCAGAGACTAACGCAGTGGCTGGCACACAAAACCTACTCAACCAGTGCAATTCAACTATAATGATAAGCAGAAAGGTGGGATTGGGAGGGAGTTGAATAATTCTGTTCTCTTAACTTCTTGCGAACAGTTCTAGTAAAAGTTTTGGTGAGAGGAGGATAGTTAGAATTCTTTCTCTTTACTATAAAAAGGATATAAAGTATGTCATCAAAGGGATTTATGATTGAAAAAGCTGTCCAAATTAACTATAAAGGACATATGAAGAAAGATACTATCTGCATCCAGAAAAAGAATTGATAAATAGAAGTATGTATAGGATAATTATATATATATATATATATATATATATATATATATATATATATATATATATATATATATATATATATATATATATGTGTGTGTGTGTGTCTAATGGTAGCTATCTCTGGGGGGAGGGAGGGGAGAAAAGGAAGAAAAAGAAAAAAAGGAAATTTATATGATATATATTTAAAAGGAATAGCAGGTTGTACATAACAGATTTGTAGTTTCATGTGCAATCATCATTTTTATTATACCATGTTATGGAAATGCTTGTTCTATTCCATAAATTAAAAATTAAATAAATTTTTAAAAATATATTAAAAGTTGAGCTGGTCACGTAATGAGGGTAAGAGCTAACTGAAATAGTTTGCGTGCTCAAATGGTATCCTTATGACATGGAGGTCATAAGAAGGTCATAAAGAAGGTCTCGAAATTAAGGCAGACCTTCTATGATGAACATATGGGAAGACATAGAGAAAGGGAGCACAGCTAGGTAGGCATGGATGAGTTATGCTCTGCATTGTTGGAAAGGATGTTCGATTCAATATAGTCACAAGTCCACTCTACTAATTCTGCATAAAAAGAATAATGTGAAATTCACTTATCAATGCAGGAAACAATACTTAAATATCATTTGTTATTTTGATAGTCTAACTTATATGATAATTTGTTGTGATTATATATGTATATATATGCATATATATACATATATACAGTATATATACACAATTTTTTTAAAGAACGCAGTAAAGGGATACATTAAACCACATCTTTTCAGATGGTGAAATATTTTTCTGCTAAGAGGCTGACTCATTATCTTTTACTAGAAGTGAAGATTGTCCAGTAAAGTTTTGTTCTGATACCTCATGGCGCTATCTTTTGTCTTTTGAAGGGCAGACTGACAGTGTGAGTTCTGGCAGACTCCAACAAGCTGGGAAGGCCTTAAATTAATATGAGGATCAATCTAGCTGAATGTTGAGACTCATTCATTATTAGCAAGAATTGTTTTGGCTACAGAAACTCATGATGCTCTCTTCAAAGGTATGGAAGGTTTGTGATCTATACATATACATAAAGGGAGTATCTACACTAATCATAGAGCTTTTCAAATACTGAAATAACATGAAGAGCCTATATTTTTATTAACTCACACTTGGGGCCTTTTGAGTCTAACTTCAGCAATTTCCCATTGAATAAAATGCCTTTTAAAATCTCAGTACTTTTTCAGAAAAGAAAAAATAATTTTCTTACCTCAAAAACTAAGTATAGGTTATATTTAATGTCATAATTGGTCTGCAAAACCATGCACAGGGCATTCAGTGAGATGGTACTGATCATAAGTACTGAAAAAAAATGACCTTCTATAAATTTTTTCACATAGGCACAACACTCAGTATCTCTCCTCCTGTTAAAAAGTTGCACAAAACAAAATGTGGTTAACTTTACTTGTGATGTTCTGTAGTCCAACATCATGAAAACAATTTTACATGAAATTCTACATATTGAAAAACACTAACTTTGAAATATCAATAGGGCTAAATGCTAATGACTAGACCTCAATTATAAGGACTTCTTACTGATTTTTCTGAGACTTTCTGGAAAAAGAAATCATTGGTGTTCTAGAAAAAACATGCTTGAAAGTTTATTTTAATGTGATGAAAAGCATATATCTAATCCCAAAAGCTAGCATTATAAAGAAGAAATACTAGAAGCTTTCCCAATATATACATTGATAAAGCAAGAATGTCTATTGTGCCCACCACCATTTGATAGTTCTAGAAATGCTAGCAATAGCAAGCAGAAAAAGAAATTAGAGACACAAATGTTGCCAAAGAGGAAACAAAAGTATCCCCATGGACTGATAAAAATAATAATTTGCTTAGAAAATCCCCAAAATCAGCAAGGAAAAAAGTTGAGACCAAAGCTTCTAGTGCAGTAGAAAGATGCAAAATAAATCTATTAAAAATCATCAGCATTTCCACATAATATTCACAAAATCCAGAAGTAAAAAATGAAGCAATCCCATTTAAAATAAATACAAAATGCAGAAAATATCTAAATCAATCTACCAAGACACAGTCAAGATTAATTTTAAAATTATTATTAAAAACTCTTCAAAGAAATAAATAATAAATGATTGGAGAGATAATCATTGTCTATGTTGGGCAAAGCCAATAAAGTAAAAATGGTAATGCTATCTAAATTTATTTACGAATTTAGTTGTTTCAAACTACCACAGAAACATTTTATAAAGCTAGACAAAATGATAAAAAAAATTCATTTGGAAAAACAAACTGTCTCACATCTCAAAGGAAATCATTTTTAAAAATTGAAATGAAGGTGGAATAACAATTTCAGATCTTAATTTATATTGCAAAGCAATAGTGATGAAAATTATTCAATATAGGTTAAAAAAATAGAAAAGTAGATTAGTGGAATAGACTAAATAAGCAAGAATCATAAACAATCAACTTCAATACGTTCAGTAAGCCTGAAAACACAGTGTACTTGGGGAAAGACTCCCTATGTGATGAGAGCTTTTGTGAAAACTGGAAAGCAATTTAGCAAAAAGTAGGTTTAGACGAGCAACTTATGCCATTATACCACAGAAAATTTCAGATGGATTTTGTTGTTCAGTCGTTCAGCCATGTCTGACTCTTTGTAACCCCGTGGACCCTAGCATGCTAGGCCCTTCTATCTTCCACTATGTCCCTAAGTCTGTCCAAGCTCATGTTCATTGCTTCTGCCCGTCTATCCATCTCATCCTCTGCTGTCCCCTTCTCCTTTTGCTTTCAATCTTTCCCAATATTAAGGACTTTTCCAATGAGTCCTATCTTCTCATTACAGTCAGATGGATCCTGGACTTGAATAAAATAAACATCATAGGAAGGGAGTTAACTTCCACTAATATTCATAAGGGAAGAATTCTTGCCCAAACAAGAGATAAAGAAGATCAAAAAAAGATAAAATAGATATTTTTGATTAAGTGAAATTGAAAAGCTTTTGCAAAAACAAAATCAATGTAGGTAGGATAAGGGAAACTGTCAGGAAAAAATGCTTGCGTCAAGTATCTCTGAGAAAAGTCTGATATCCAAGATATACAGGGAATTAACATAAATATTTAACCAAGAGCCATTCCCCAAAAAATAAGTGGTCAAAGGATATGAGCAAATGCTTCTCATGAGTCCTTTGAAATTTTCTTGGATCATTGTATTGGTCAGAGTAGCTAAGTCTTTCACAGTTGACTATCATTACAACATTTCTTTTACTGTGTATAATGATCTCCTGGTTCTGCTCACTTCACTTTGCATCAGTTCACATAAGTCTTTCCAGGTTTTTCTGAAAAGAATACTGCTCATCGTTTCTTATAGCACAATAGTATTCTATCACAATCATACCACAGCTTGTTCAGCAATTCTGGAATTGATGGGCATCCCCTAAGTTTCCAATTCTTTGCCACCACAAAAAGTTATAAATAATTTTATTCATATAGGTCCTTTTCCTTTTTCCTTTGATGGGTACAGACCTAGTGATACTGCTAGGTCAAAGGGTATGCACAGGTAACCTTTTAGGCATAGCTCCAAATTGTTTTCTAGAATGGTTGGATCAGTTCACTATTCCAACAACAGTTCATTAGTATACTTATTTTCCCTCATCCCTTCCAGCTTTTGTCATTTCTATTGGTGTGAGGTGGTGCCTCAGAGTGCTTTTAATGTGCATTTCTCCAATCAATAGTAATTTAGAGCATTTTTCCCTATGACTATAGATAGCTTTGATGTATTCTTCTCAAAACTGTTTGTTTATATGTCTTGACAATTTATCAGTTGGGGAATGGCTCTTATTTTTATAAATTTGAGTCAGTTCCCTATATTTAAGAAAAGAAGGCTTGATCAGAGAAACTTGCTAATGTCTTTCTGTTTCAAGTGTATAGAGATACTTGTTGGATTCTGGTTTCTAATCCATTATGCTATGTGCTTCTATTGTTTAGAAGAGATACACTTGAAACAGAAAGACACACAGAGACTGTAAAAAGAAAATAGAGATGGAGCAGAGTCTATAATGTTTCAGCTGAAGTTAAAAAAAGACTGGGGTGGCCAAGATGGCGGCTGGTAAGCAGGGAATAATGTGAGCTCCGTAGGGAGACCCTCCAAAAACTTATAAAAAATGGCTCTAAACCAATTATAGAATGGCTGAACCCACAAAACAGCAGAGGGAAGTAGAGCTCCAGCCCAGGACAGCCTGGATGGTCTCTGGGTAAGGTCTATCCCACACGGAGCTCGGAGCTGGGAACGGAGTGGAGCAGAGCCCAGCCTGAGCGGCGTGGACCATCCAGACCAGAAGCTAGGCGGAGGGGGCCCTAGCGCCCTGATTCAGTGAGCTGCGGCAGTTACCAGACTTCTCAACCCACAAACACCAAAGACTGCGGAGAAGGTTAGTGGGAAAAGCTGCAGGAGTGGAAGGAGTTCGCGGCTCGGCTTCCAGCCCCGGGGGCAGCGGAGGTGGGGCAGCTACAGCTGTTGTTACTTCCGGCTCCAGGCCCACCTGGTGGGAGGAATTAAGTGGCGGATCAGAGCAGGGGTGCACAGCCTGCCGAAGATCTAAGCCCAGTTTGGGTTGGGGGTTGGGCGAGCTGGCACCTCCCCCCCAAATGTGGAACATAGAACTCTGTAATCTACAAGCAGTCATACCCCACTGAAAAACTCAAGGGTCAAGTTAGTTGGCTGGGAATATGGCCAGGCAGCGAAAACGCACCGAGATTCAGTCTCAGACTTTGCATTCTTTCTTTGCTGACAAAGAAGACCAAAACATACAGACAGAAGAAATTAATAAAGTCAAAGAGCCTACAACAGAAACCTCCAAGAAAAACAGGAACTGGTCCCAGGCCATGGAAGAGCTCAAAAAGGAGTTGGAAAAGCAAGTTAGAGAAGTAGAGGAAAAATTGGGAAGAGAAATGAGAAGGATGCGAGAAAACCATGAAAAACAAGTCAATGACTTGCTAAAGGAGACCCAAAAAAATACTGAAAAATACACTGAAGAAAACAACACCTTAAAAAACAGACTAACTCAAATGTCAAAAGAGCTCCAAAAAGCCAATGAGGAGAAGAATGCCTTGAAAGGCAGAATTAGCCAAATGGAAAAGGAGGTCCAAAAGACCACTGAAGAAAATACTACTTTAAAAATTAGATTGGAGCAAGTAGAAGCTAGTGACTTTATGAGAAATCAGGATATTATAAAACAGAACCAAAGGAATGAAAAAATGGAAGACAATGTGAAATATCTCCTTGGAAAAACCACTGACCTGGAAAATAGATCCAGGAGAGATAATTTAAAAATTATTGGACTACCTGAAAGCCATGATCAAAAAAAGAGCCTAGATACCATCTTTCAAGAAATTATCAAGGAGAACTGCCCTGATATTCTAGAGCCACAGGGCAAAATAGAAATTGAAAGAATCCATCGATCGCCTCCTCAAATAGATCCCAAAAAGAAATCTCCTAGGAATATTGTTGCCAAATTCCAGAGCTCCCAGATCAAGGAGAAAATACTGCAAGCAGCCAGAAAGAAACAATTTGAGTATTGTGGAAACCCAATCAGAATAACCCAAGATCTGGCAGCTTCTACATTAAGAGATCGAAGGGCTTGGAATGCGATATTCCGGAGGTCAATGGAGCTAGGATTAAAACCTAGAATCACCTTCCCAGCAAAACTGAGTATCATGCTCCAAGGCAAAATATGGATTTTCAATAAAATAGAGGACTTTCAAGCTTTCTCAGTGAAAAGACCAGAACTGAATAGAAAATTTGACTTTCAAACACAAGAATCAAGAGAAGCATGAAAAGGTAATCAAGAAACGGAAATTGCAAGGGACTTACTAAAGTTGAACTGTTCTGTTTACATTCCTACATGGAAAGATGATGTGTATGATTCATGAGACCTCAGTATTAGGGTAGTTGAAGGGAATATGCATATATGTATGTTTATGTATATATATAGGTGAATGTGTATGTATGTATGTATCTATGTGTATATGTATGTAGGTATATATATGTGTGCTTTTATATATGTATATACATATATATATATATGTATATATATATATATATATATATATGTAAAAGAGAGAGAACAGACACAGGGTGAGTTGAAGATGAAGGGAAGATATCTAAAAGAAATAAAATGAAATTAAGGGATGAGAGAGCAACATACTGAGAGAGGGAGATAGGGAGAGATAGAATGGGGTGGATTATCTCACCTAAAGGTGGCAAGAGGAAGCAGTTATGTGGGAGGAGGGGAGCGGGCAGGTGAGGGGGGAATGAGTGAACCTTGCTCTCATCAGATTCGGCCTGAGGAGGGAATACCATACATACTCAGTTGGGTATCTTACCCCAGAGGAAAGAAGAGGGAGGAAGATAAAAAAAAAATAAAAGGGGGGGGATGATGGAGGGGAGGGCAGATGGGGGTGGAGGTAATCAAAACAAACACTTTGGAAAGGGGACAGGGTCAAGGGAGAAAATTCAATAAAGCGGGATGGGTTGAGAAGGAGCAAAATGTAGTTAGCCTTTCACAACTTGAGTATTGTGGAAGGGTTATACATAATGATACATGCGTGGCCTAGGTTGAAGTGCTCGACTTCTTAGGGAGGGTGGGTGGGAAGGGAAGAGGGGAGAGAATTTGAAACTCAAAGTTTTAAAAACAGATGTTCAAAAACAAAAAAAGTGTTTGCATGCAACTAAAAAATAAGATACACAGGCAATGGGGCGTAGAAATTTATCTTGCCCTACAAGAAAGGAAGGGAAAAGGGGATGAGAGGGGAGGGGGGTGATAGAGGGGAGGGCTGACTGGGGAACAGGGCAACCAGAATATATGCCATCTTGGAGTGGGGGGGGGAGGGCAGAAATGGGGAGAAAATTTGTAATTCAAACTGTTGTGAAAATCAATGCTGAAAACCAAATATGTTAAATAAATAAATTTTAAAAAAAAAGACTGGGGTAGCAATCATGATCTCAGACAAAGAAAAAGCAAAAATAGACCAAATTAAAAAGGATAAGCAGGGAAAGTACATTTCAATATAAGGTAGTATAGACAATGAAATAATATCAAAACATCTTATAGCAAGTTTCTCTGATAAAGCCTTCTTTCCTTAAATATGGGGAACTGACTCAAATTTATAAAAATAAGAGCCATTCCCTAACTGATAAAAAAAATGCTATCTACCTCCAGAGAAAGAATTGATAAAAATCTGAGTGAAAACTAAAGTACAGTTGTTTTTACTTTATTTTCTTGCTTTTTTGATACAACATGACTAATATTGAAATATTTTGCATGGATAGTTGATATATTGCTTCCCTTCTCAGTGGGTTGGGGAGGGGCAAAAGGGAAGTGGACAAAGGATATGAACAAATGTTTCTCAACAATATGGAAGACTGCTGTAAATGAAAATCAAAACAATTGAGATTTCTCCTCATTTGCAGCAAATTAGCAAAGATGGTAGATATGAACAAAGTCAATGTGGAAGGTCCAAAAGAAGACAGGCATATTGACACACTAACTAGTAAAGGTGTAAATTCATTGGACCAATTGAAATTGAAAGTAATTTGAACAGGATGAAAAGAGAGAGAGAGAAGGGATGTGGTCATTATGCCAATTGGTTGTACTGATCTTTTTTGTTTTAATCTTTCATGTTTGTTGCAAGTGAGTACTCACTGGATGGGGAAGCAGGAAGGGATAGAAATAAGAGTACTAAAAAAAATTTTAAAAATTAAATTAAATTTAAAAAAAGAAATAAGAGTGCTGTAAAAATCAAAAGGCATCAATTTTTTAAATCCTATCTATGCTTGGTTTTAATTTTAACCTCATCTGAGATGAGATCTGTTTACCCTAGTCTGCTGCACCTTCTCAAAAATAAATTTTTAGATTGTTAACTTGATGACCCAAAGTCAATTATTTAGTTGTTTTGTCTCCACGATTTTTAAAATGTGACTGAATTTTAACTTGAACCAGAATCTGTTATGAGGTATTTAGCCTATGAATATAATTTCACATTAGCCCTCACACAGACACATACTGATCAGATTTAGAAAACCTCTATTTTAATCTGTTAAATATCAAGATAGAGCCATAAAGTTTCACCACTCAGGTAAGTGGAGATTTCAAGTTAATTTTAACAAATACAATTTCTTAAAATATGAAAGATAGAAGCATAGCAAATTACCTGAAATCTTTGATTTTTGTCCAAATCCCAGTGGAACTCAGTTGAAGAATTGAACTAGAAATCTCTTTGATGTGCTCACGAGAGAAAAACACAGGTAAACGATCCATATCAACCTTCCAACTTCTTAATTTCAACTAGATGCCTTGGGATTTCTCCAAAGAGCCAGTGCGGTCCAGAAGAACAGCAAAGGAATGTTCAGGATAGGAATCTTCTTTCTATGAGATAATTTCCAAGATATTCTAATATGTCTGAATCACATTCTCTCAGACTTACACTGTTTTAGAATCATTCTCCTACTGCTTTACACATATATGCCTTGTCTCCTCAATCGGACTATAAGCTTCTCAAGAATGTACTTCAGTAAAACTAGAGACCAGTGCAAGGTATGAGATGGGTGTGATAGGAATGCTATCTCAATGTGAAAATTTTAATCACTGAATCTCAAACTTGGAAAAGGACCTCAAAGGACCTCTATTTCAGCTTATACCTAAGGAAGACTCTCTACTACATGAACAAGTAGGCATCTAGCCTCTGATTGAAGACCTCCAGTTATAGAAAATCCGATCACTTTTAGACAATATAAAGTTTTTCTTTACCTAAAGCCTTTACAAAAGTCTAACACTTTGTAACTTCTAATAATTGCTCCTTGTTCTACTTCCTGTTGCCAAGGAGAGTGAGCCCACACGACAGCCCCTTGAAATGATAATGTACTCCCTATATTCTTCATGCTAACCATCCTAACTTCCTTCAACCCCTCGGCTTATGGTGGAGTTTCCAGCGCCATCACCATCCTGGCCTACATCTTGCCTAAAACGTTTTTCATGATGGCTTTTTATCCAAACCAAAAAAGGGATCATGGGACTTGGTTTAAAATAGAAAAGAAATAAAGACTACTTCTTGGGGGAAACTTCACAGGTTGCATGTAAAAAGAGTGGCACTGCTGGTATCACAGAACCAATCTTTATGAACATTGTAACAGAGAAAAGCTGTCATAGGAAATACCATGAACTCAGAAATGAGGATGCCAGCATTTCAATCTAATATCTTAACATCAATTTCTCCACAGTGATATTCAGACTAGCTTGAATTCAGTTACTTGAATCCACAGACACATATGTCTGTTCTGCCCTTACGATGCCAATAAAGATAATAAAGTGGGCAAAGTGTTGTCTTTGGAATCAGGAAGTTGTGGCATCAACATACAGGCAGCCAGTCAAAAAGTAAAATGAAGAGAGGCACGCCAACCACTCCAAAATTCTGAGTCACGAATTATTTAGTTTTTTTTTCCTTCAAAAAGAGCGTTGAATCAAAGGGTTCTTCTGGGTTTTTACTTCACTTGCTTTTGTTGGTTTTTTTAAGTGTCCATATTTTAAACGGCTACAGTGGAAACAGAAGTACCAAGTTCATGTGGGCACCCAACCCTGAAATCTTAAAAATTAGGGAGTTCATCTAACAAATCAGGGTTGGTTTTCTTAAGTCACAACTTTTTAAACAGTTGCTTTACTGTGCATTTTTTTTCCAGTAACAAATACTGTATATAGTATAAGTAGATAGCCTAAGAAATTCTAGGGAAAAAAAGGACTTTGTAAATGTAGTATCGATATTTGTTTATTTAGTATAAAAGTTTTGTGAGCATTGTAACAAATACAATTTTTACAAAGCCATTTTGAAAAATAAAAAAGAAGACCCAAGTTTTAATTCTGCCTTAGATACTTACTAGTGAAGTGACTCTGAGCAAATCATTTAACCTCTCTGTAACCTCGTATATAAAATTAGGAGTTTGGACTTGGTGGACTCTTTTAAAGTCCTATTTAACTCTAATGTATGATCTTATGAATTATATATGTTTTCCTTCTGAAAACTACTTTTCATATCCTTTGACTTTTTGTCAATTGAGGAATAGGTCTTAAAAATTTGACTCAGCTCACAAAGAATTTGATTTCTAAAATGAGTTTTGTTCACTTCATTCTGCAATACTTCATATTGACAGGATTCTTTGCAATAATTTCTTGTCATTTCTTATCGCATAGTAATATTTTATTGCATATGTATGCCATAATTTGTCCAGCTATTCCCCAATTGATAGGAACCCCCCTTTAAATTCTGGTTGTCTTTATTTTCCCCCTTTAAGACTGAGAAGTTTGTTTTACTTGTGACTATTTCCTCCCCAGTATTTGTTCCTTTTTTAAGGTTGATATATTTCCACACCAATCTGTATCTATGCTCAATCCTTCTTTGTCCATTTCATGAGTGAGGTTCATCTGACTCTCACTCCTCCCATTCATTTTTCCATGTTTCTATATTCTCACACACCCTAATTATAAGAAATAAGTTCTACCACCTTATTAACCTTCCCACACTAATGTATTCCTCTGTTTACCTTCCTTTCCCTTTCCCCTCTTAAAGCCCTCAGAACAGACCAATCTACTGCTCTCCAGGTCCTTCAGTTTTCTTACTTAACTTCTTTAATACCCTCTGAAGATATTAAAATTCTTGTTAAGGAATGTTAAGGGGTCCCCTGACCTTGTCTTTTTGAATTGCCATATTTTCCAGAAACACTGGACCTGGAGTATGCAGGAGGCCCTGAAAATGTCAAGGATGAAGCCCCCTTAGGCTGAAATAATCTGTAGTTTGCACCCCAAAGCTGGACTGCCTGTATGTCCTTGGGAGTCAAGACAGGTACACTAGACAAACAGACCATCATATTTTCATAGTCTAGCAGTTCCCAAGAGAAAAGAATGTGGCTTTTGCCATCTTAATTATTGATGATTTCTCCTCCCCTATGACTCCCATAGAAGTGGAGACTTCAGTTTCTCCTCCTCTCTTTGCCACAATTTCATAAATATTCAAGCTTCTGTTTGGATTGTGAACTCTTTGCCCTGGCTTAGGGTTCCACATGCATGTTCATCTCTCTGATAATAAACCTAGTTTTCACATAAGTTTCGTGAAGTTGTGATTGCCTGTTGACGTTCTGAAGGGACGAGTATTTCTTCTCTCCCTATTAGAATGTTTACACTATAACAATATATAGCCCTTTCCAATTATTCAAATAAATTTACTTAAGTTTCACTTGATTCATGTTTGCATCTCAGAGTTCCTACTTAACATTTGATCTTTTCATCAAAAATATTTGAAAGTCTCCTTTCATTTATGATCCACTTTTTCCCCTATAAGATTATACTCAATTTTGTAAGATTCTTACTGGTCATAAGCCTATTTCTTTTTTGCCTTTTAGAATATTATATTACAAAGTTGTATCCCAAGATCCCCTTGTGTGATATTGACTGGCTCTTTGGTACTTAAACTGCTTTCTTTGACACTGCTTTTGGGCTTGCCTTTGGGAAACGATCTGTGAATTCTTTCTATTTTCATTTTGCCTTCTGGTTCTAATAGATCGGGAAGTTTTCATTTATGATCTCTTGAAATACAGTGTTCAGGATTAATTTGGGGTGGGAGGGAGACAAAATCATGTTTTGGGAGGAATCCGATTTTTTTTAAATTTACTATAATTATAATGTTACAAATTCTCCCCTTTCTTCCTTCTTCTCCCCCACCCATTGAGAAGGCAAGAAAAACAAAGCCCATTACAAGCATGTATAGTCATGCAAAATAAATTTCTGAATTAGCCATGTGTTAAAAAAAAAGGAGGGGAGAAGGAAGAAAATATGCTTCAATATGAACTCTGAGCCCATCAACTCTCCATCTGGAGATGGACAACATTTCATCATGAGTTCTTTGGAATTGTGATGGGTCACTGTTTTGATCAGAGTTCTGAAGTCTTTCCAAGTTGATTCTCTTTACAATATTGTTATTGCATAAAGTGTTCTCCTGGTTCTGTTCACTTAATTTTGAATCAGTTCATGCAAGTCTTCTTAGGTTTTTCTGAAACCATCCCTTCATCATTTCTTTCAGCATAATAGCATTTCATCACATTCATATAACTTATTTGGCCATTCCCCAATTGATGAGCATCCCCTCAGTTTCCAATTCTTTGCTACTACAGAAAGAATTGTTATAAATATTTTTGGACATATAGGTCCTTTTCCTCTTTCTCTGATTTTTTTCAGGTGTTTGACCTGTAGCAGTATTACTAAGTCAAAGGGCATGCACAGCTCAATAGAATATTCCATTATTTTCCAAAATTGTTGGACCAATTCACATCTCCACCAATAGTGCATGAATGTCTCAATCTTTCCACATCCCCTCCAACATTTTGTCATTTTCTTTTTTTGACATATTAGCCAATCTGATGAATATGAGGTATCTTAGAGCCGTTTTAATTTGCATTTCTCTCATTATTGGTGATTTAGAGCATTTTTTCCATATATCTATGAATAGCTTTGATTTCCTCTTCCGAAAACTGCCTGTTCATATCCTTTGATGTTTTGTCAATTGAAGAATAGGTCTTACAAATTTGACTTAATTCACAAAGAATCTGATTCCTAAAAATTCTCTCTCTTTGACCTGTTTTAGAGGTCAGTTTTTTTCATATTATCTTACATTTTCTTCCTTTTTTCAATCTCTTGTTTTTGTTCCATTTCTTGTTATCTGACATCTGTTTGGTCTATTCTAGTTTTCTTTTTAAATTATTGATTTATTATTTTATTTAATTGATTTTATTTTTCCCCAATTACATGTAAAAACAATTTTTAGCCTTTGTTTTAAAAGTTTTGAGTTCTCTCACCCTTCCTCCCTCCACACCCTACTCATTGAGAAGGCAAACAATTTGATATAGATTATACATATGTAGTCATGTAAAACATATTTTCATTTTAGTCATATTGTAAAATAAAACATAGACCAAAAAACTCAAGAAAAATAAAATTTAAAAATTATGCTTCAATCTATATCCAGACACCATTAACTCTTTTTCTTGGGACGGATAGCAGTTTTTGTCATAAGTTCTTCAGAGTTGTCTTGGATCATTGTATTCCTGAGAATAGCTAAGTCATTCAATCTTACAATATTGCTGTTACTGTGTACAAAGTTCCTGATTCTACTCAATTCACTTTGCATCAGTTCACATAAGTCTTTCCAGGTTTTTCTGAGAAGAATACTGCTCATCGTTTCTTATAGCACAATAGTATTCTATCACAATCATACCACAGCTTGTTCAGCAATTCTGTGATTAATGGGCATCCTCTCAGTTTCCATTTCTTTGCCACCACTAAAAGAGCTTCTATAAATTATTTCTGTATATATATGTATATATATATACACATATATATATATGTATTTATATATATATTTATATACATATATATATATGTGTGTGTGTTGTGTGTGTGTCCTTTTCTTTTTTATTTTTTTAATCCCTTTTGGGATACAGACCTAGTAGTGGTATTGCTAGGTCAAAGGGTACACATGGTCTTATAACCCTTTAGGCATAGTTCCAAATTGCTCTACAGAATGGTTCACAACTCTACCAACAGTGCATTAATGTCACAATTTTCCCACATCCCCTCCAACATTTGTCATTTTCCTTTCTGTCCTGTTAGCCAATCTAATAGGTGTGAAGTAGTACCTCAAAATTATTTTCATTTGCATTTCTCCAATCAATAGTGAGTTCGAGCATTTTTTTTCATGTAGCTATAGATAATTTTAATTACTTCATCTGAAAACTGACTGTTCATATCCTTTGATGATTAATCAATTGGGGAATGGCTCTTATTTTTATAAATTTGACTCAATTTCCCTCCTTTAAGGCCTTTATCAGAGAAACTAGTTTCAAAAAATTTTTCAGTTATGATTGCTTACTTCATTTCCGTCCACCCTATTTCCTCCTCCTGTTTAGCCTATTTTCCTCTCTTCTTTCAACCTATCTCTCCTCAAAAGTGTTTTGCTTCTGACTACCTCCACCAATCCACCCTCCCTTCTATCACACACCCCCTTCTCTTATTTCTTTCCCTTCCTCCTTTCCTGATAGGGTAAGATAGATTTCTATACACAATTGAGTGTGTATGTTATTCCCTCTGAGCCAGTTCTGATCAGAGCAAAGTTCAAACACTCCCTCCCATTTCCCTCATCTTCCCTTCCACTGTAAAAGTTTTTTCTTGCCTCTTTTATGTGAAATAACTTAACCCACTCTGCTTCTCCCTTTCCCTTTCTCCCAGTGCATTCCTCTTTCTCATTCCTTAAATTTTTTTTAGATATCATCCCTTCACATTCAACTCCACCTGTGCTCTCTGTCTATATCTGCCTTGTATCTTTGTATCCTTGTATCTGCCCTGATAATGAGAAATTTCCTATGAGTTACAAGTATCATTTTCCCATGTAGGAATGTAAACAGTTTAACTTTATTAAGTCCCTTGTGATGATTTCCCTTTTCTGTTCACCTTTTTATGCTTCTCTTGAGTCTTGTATTTGAAAGTCAAATTTTCTATTCAGTTCTGGTCTTTTCATCAAGAATGTTTGAAAGTCCTCTAGTTCATTGACTATCTATTTGTTGCCCTGAAGGGTAGGTGATTCTTGGTTGTAATCCTAGCTCCTTTGCCCTCTAGAATATCATATTGTAAGCCCTCAGATCCCTTAACTTAGAAGCTGCTAAATCTTGTGTTATACTGGCTGTTGCTTCATGATACTTGAATTGTTTCTTTCTGGATGCTTGCAATATTTTCTCCTTGACCTGGGAGCTCTGGAATTTGGCTACAATATTTCTAGTATTTTCATTTTAGGATCTCTTTCAAGAGATAATTGGTGGATTCTTTCAATTTCAATTTTATTCTCAGAATCTAAGATATCAGGGCAATTTTCCTTGATAATTTCTTGAAAGAGGATGTCTAGTCTCTTTTGGCTCTGATGGCTTCAGGTCTGTTTTCAAGGTCAGTTGTTTTTCCAGTGAGATAGTTCACGTTGTCTTCTATTTTCCATTCTTTTGGTTTTGTTTTATTGTTTCTTGATTTCTCATAAAGTCATTAGCTTTTATTTGCTCAATTCTAATTTTTAAGGACATTTTCTTCAGTGAGCTTTTGTGTCTCCTTTTCCATTTGGCTGATTATATTTTTTAAGGAGTTTTTTTTTTCTTCAGTGAATTTTTGTGCTTTTTCCATATGGCCAATCCTGCTTTTTAAGGGCTTCTCTTCAGTGAACTTTAGTATATCTTTTCCATTTGGCCAATTCTGTTTTTCAAGGCATTCTTTTCTTCAATGGATTTTTGTTCCTCTTTTACCATTTGGCCTAGTCTGGTTTTTTAGGTGTTATTTCCTTCAGTATTTTTTCATGCCTCCTTTGCCAAGCTGTTGGTTCTTTTTTCATGATTTTCTTGCATCAATTTCATTTATTTTCCCAATTTTTCCTCTACGTCCCTTACTTGATTTTCAAAATCCTTTTTGAGCTCTTCCATGGCCTGAGATCAATTCATATTTTTCTTGGAGGCTTTAGATGTAGGAGTTTTGACTTTATTGTCTTCTTCTAAGCATGTGTTTTGATCTTCTTTGTCACCATAGTAACTTTCTATGGTTAGAATTTTTTTCTGTTGTTTGCTCATTTTTCCAGCCTATTTTTTTTTACTTTTAACTCTTTGCTAAAGTGGGGCTCTGCTTCCAGGGTGGAGGGCGCACTGTTCCAAGCATCAGGGGTTTTGTGCAACTGTTTAGGGTCCTGTAAGTTTTCAGTTCTTCCAAGGCAGTATGATCTAAGAAGAGGTGTTTGCTACTCTCCTGGCCTGTGCTTTGGTCTGTGAGTGATCACAAGCTCTCTTTTCTGGAAACATGAGGAAGGTCCCTGTTCCACTGCAGCCACAAGCTCTGGTATGCTAGTGCTCCTCCTGGGTCTGAGACTGCCACCCAGGACTGTGACCCAGATCTGAAGATGGACAAAGCAACAAAGTCCTGCCTCAGTACTAGCAAAGAGACTCCTGTAATCTCCTTCTGACCAGTTGTTCGACCCCCTTCCAACTGTGGGCTGAAACCTCTGGAAGCAGCTACCACCATGGCTGATTTAGTCACTCCCAAAGCCTGTTCCTGATTTGCTGGGGCCCAGTCTATGCTGACACAGCCTGCACTGGACTGCACTTTACTCTCACCCTAGTGAGACAGACCTTTCCTTACAACCTTTTAAGTTGTATTGAGCTGAAAAATTATTTTACCCCATCCTTTTGTGAGTTCTGCCACTCCAGAATTAATTTTAGGGCATTATTTAAAGGTATTCAAAGGGGGTTGGGGGAGGGCTCAGGCAAGTCTCTGCCCTTTCTCCGCCATCTTGGCTCCTGCTCCTATCCTAGTTTTCTGGTAGCCATTTTTTTTTGGGCAAAGTTTACCACTTCCTCTTCTAAGCCATTTATTTTTTAAAAAAATTTTTCTCCAGAGCTTTCATTTCATTTTTTAAATCACCTGCTTCCTTTCTTCTGAATATTCATGTAGCCCCTGTGGAAAATCCATTTTTTCCTTTGAGCCTCTCTTGGCTTATAGTTGTTATATAGTTCCTCTCTCTTTCTTTTGGCAGAGCTCTAGATTTACAATAATCTTTGTTGAGTCTCTTTGGTTCACTCATGTCTCCAGCTTTAGTTCCTAAATTGGAGCTATGTGCCACAGCCAGGTTCCACTCCTTGTTGTCCTTTCGGGGGTTCAGCCCTGCTTAGTCTTGCTCAAGGTCACCTGGGTTCCTTGACCTCCTCTTCCCAGGATTAGGCCCTTCTGGATCTCTTGAGTTCAGAATACTGGATCTTCAGAGATCTTTATGGTGTCTCATGTGAGTGCTATGGGCCTCAGAGCCCTAGAATGTCTGCACTGTTCAGTGCTACACTCTAAGGGTTCCAAGGGCCATTGTGTATTTGTTAAGGGGTTTTCCTCAAAGTCCTCCACTGTTGCCCTTCAAGGCTACATGCCTCCAGACTTTCTCTGGTCATGCTATAAGGCTACAAGTTTGTTTGTCTGTGCTGGTCCTGTGGCTGGTTGGTTGATTTTCTATGCAGCTTCCTGCTTTAACTTTTCTGTAATAAAAGAAGTCACTTACTAAAGTTTGTCATTGGATTCTTTGATCATTATTTGCTCTGGTAGGAATTTCACTTTTTTGTAGAGTAAGTGTAGGGGAGCTGGGCAGCTTGCTTCTGTTTAGGCAGCCATCCTAGCCAGGAGTCATCGATACATGTCTCCTTTGGCTCCTTACTTACAAAATGATCAAAAAGAGGAGGAACAATGGGCATGCAAAGAGGGGCCACAGCCCCATGCAGCCCATCCAATGTGCCAACTGCACCTGCTGTGTACCCAAGGACAAAGAAATCAAAAAGTTGATCATTCATAGCATCGTGGAAGCTATAGCCACCAGGGACATCTCCAAGGCAATCATCTTAACTCCCATGTACTGCCCAAGCTGCATGCAAAACTACATTACTATGTGAGATGCGTAATTCATAGTAAGGTAGTGAGAAATCACTCCCATGAGGGAGTGATTGGCTACCCTATCCCACTTCAGGCCTCTAGGTTCTACCCCAAGACCCCCTTTAACACCCATAAAAAAGGCTGTCAGCCCATCAAGACACCTCAGAGAAAAATAAAATTGTAATCTACCTTTTATTTTTAATCTAAGTTGATCACTGAATTTCCTGTGCAACCACATTGGTCTCTTCAGACAGATCCTCCTTTTCTTACAACCTGAAATTTTTTGTCACAGTTTCAATCAGTAATTTAGTCCTCTTCCTGGATTTCCTATAGAAGTGTAGGCCATGAAATATGGGTAGCATTCTCTGAATTCTTTAGAATCCGTTCTTTTAAAATATGGAGTATATATCAGACTATGCCTAGCTTTGGTCTTTATCACAAATTCTAAGTTTATCACAAATTCATTTCCCCATAAAGTTGCTAACTTTCCTACATCAGCAACCAGTTTCTTCTTATTGGTCAGAATCAGGTTCAGTATAGCAGCTCCCCTTCACATTTTCTCCATCTTTTGAAGAATTAAATTTTCTTTAAGATAACCCATAGATGAGAAAAAGGGATGCACAGGGAGAAGAGGGAAAGGAGAGGTAGAATGGGATAAATGATCTCACATAAAAGAGATGCAAAAGAGCTTTTACGGTGGAAGGAAAGATGATGGGGGTGGGAGGGTGGGGGCAAAGGAGACACTTCAACCTTCCTCTCATCAGAATTGGCTCAGTAAGGGAATAACATAAGCACTCAATTGGGCACAGAAATCTATGTTACCCTATATGGAAGTAGGAGGGGAAGGAGATGAGAGAAAGGGAGGGAGCACTGATAGAAAGGAGGGTGGATGGGGCAGAGCCAAGATGGCAGCTGGAAAGCAGGGACTCGCTTAAGCTCTCCCCCAAATCCCTCCAAACACCTGTAAAAAATGGCTCTGAACATATTCTCGAGCTGCAGAACCCACTAAACCTGAGCAGAGGGAAGCAGGTCTCCAGCCCAGGACAGCCTGGATGGTCACTGGGAAGGGTCTATCACATGGTGCTGGGAGTGGAGCACAGCCCAGCCTGGGCCAAGCCAGGACCAACCAGACCAGACCAGAGCAGGCCTTAGGGCAGAGCAGGGCTTAGGGATATGAATCACTGAGCTTTAGCAGTTACCAGACTTCTCAAAACACAAATGCCAAAGACCATGGAGCGGGTTAGTGGGAAAACTGTTGGATCGGGGTGAGAGCAGTCTGGCCCCAGCCCTGGGGGCAGCGGCAGCAGCATAAAGTTCCTGCAGCTGCTTCCAGAGCTCCAGCATTAGCTGCTTCCAGAGTCTCTGGGAGGAATCAAGCGGCAGATCAGAGCAGAAGTGCAGGGAGTGCTTTGCTGGTGCAGAAGCAGGGTTCTCTTGCTTTACCCAGCTTGGATCTGCATCACAGTCCTTGTGGGGGGTTCTTGGGGGAGGAGGAGCGCTGCTGTGGCAGAGCTTGCAGTGACTGTGGAGTAGAAGTAGCTCAGAAAACAGCAGTGGAAAACCCCTGAAGCTTGGGACAAAGTACTCTCTACAAGCAGTCATACCCTGACAAAAAGCTCAAGGGTCAAGTAGTTGGCTGGAAACATGAACAGGCAGCTCAAAAGGTCTCAGACTCAGACTATAGAATCTTTTTTTTTTTGGTGACAAAGAAGATCAAAACATACAGCCAGAAGTAGTCAACAAAGTCATAGAGCCTATATCAAAAGGCTCCAAGAAAAATATGAATTGGTCTCAGGCCATGGAAGAGCTCAAAAAGGATTTAGAAAACCAAATAAGAGAAGCAGAGGAAAAATTGGGAAGAGAAATGAGAATGATGCAAGAAAACCATGAAAAACAAGTCAATGACTTGCTAAAGGAGACCCAAAAATATAATGAAGAAAATAACACCTTAAAAAATAGACTAACCCACATGGCAGAAGAGCTCCAAAAAGGCAATGAGGAGGAGAATGCCTTGAAAGGCAGAATTAGCTACATGTAAAAGGAGGTCCAAAAGACCACTTGAGAAAATACCACCTTAAAAATTAGATTGGAGCAAATGGAAGCTAATGACTTTATGAGAAATCAAGAAATTATAAAACAGAACTAAAAGAATGAAAAAATGGAAGACAATGTGAAATATCTCATTGGAAAAACCACTGACCTGGAGAATAGATCCAGGAGCGATCATTTAAAAATTATTGGACTACCTGAAAGCCATGATCAAAAAAAGAGCCTAGACATCATCTCTCAAGAAATTATCAAGAAAAAATGCCCTGATAGTCTAGAATCAGAGGGTTAAATAGAAATGGAAAGAATGCACCAGTCGCCTCTTGAAAAAGATCCCAAAAAGAAAACTCCTAGGAATGTTGTTGCCAAATTCCAGAGTTCACAGGTCAAGGAGAAAATACTGCAGGCAGCCAGAAAGAAACAATTTGAATATTGTGGAAACACAATTAGAATAATACAAGATCTAGGAGCTTCTACATTAAGGGACAGAAGGGCTTGGAATATGATATTCCAGAGGTCAAAGGAGCTAGGATTAAAACCAAGAATCATCTACCCAGCAAAACTGAGTATCATGCTCCAAGGCAAAATATGGATTTTCAATAAAATAGAGGACTTTCAAGCTTTCTCAGTGAAAAGAAGAGAGCTGAATAGAAAATTTGATTTTCAAATGCAAGAATAAAGAGAAGCATGAAAAGGTAAACAAAGAAAGAGAAATCATAAGGGACTTACTAAAGTTGAACTGTTTGGTTTACATCCCTACAAGGAAAGATGATGTTTGTAATTCATGAGACTTCTCTCAGTATTAAGGTAGTTGAAGGGAATATACATATATATATAGACAGAGGGCACAGGGTGAGTTGAATATGAAGGGATAATATCTAAAAAATTAAATTAAGGGGTGAAAGAGGAATATATTAAGAGAGGGAAAATGGGACAGAATGGGGTAAATTATCTCACATAAAAGTGGCAAGAAAAAGCAGTTCTGTTGGAAAGGAAGAGGGGGCAGGTGAGGGCGAATGAGTGAATCTTGCTCTCATCAGATTTGACTTGAGGAAGGAATAACATACACAATCAATTGGGTATCTTATCCCATAGAAAAGTGGCAGGGGCAGGGGGAGGGGATAAGAGATGGGGGATGATAGAAGGGAGGGCAAATTGGGGGAGGAGGTAATCAAAAGCAAACACTTTTGAAAAGGGACCAGAGCAAGAGAGAAAATTGAATAAAAGGGGACAGGAATAGGATGGAGGAAAATATAGTTAGTCTTTCACAACATGATTATTGTGGAAGTGCATTGCATATTGATACATGTTTGACCTATGTTGAATTGCCTGCCTACTTGGGGGGTGGGTGGGGAAGAAAGAGGGGAGAGAATTTGAAACTCCAAGTTCTAAAAGTGGATGCTCAAAAAAAAAATTTGCATACAACTGGGAAATACGATATACAGGCAATGGGATATAGAAATCTATCTTGCCCTACAAGAAAGTAAAGGGAAAGGGGATTGGGTGGGGGGCAGTGGAGTGGGGTGACAGAAGGGAGGGCTGACTGGGAAATGGGGCAATCAGAATATATGCCATCTTGGAGTGGGGGGGAGGGTAGAAATGGGGAGAAAATTTGTAACTCAAAATCTTGTGGAAATTAATGTTGAAAACTAAAAATATTAAATAATAAAATACGAAGAATCAGTAAAAAAAAAAAGAGGGCACATTAGGGGAGGTGCTGGCAAAACATTTTTGAGGAGGGACAGAGTGAAAGAATAAACAGGGAAAAAATAGGATGGAGGGAAATAACGCAGTACTCAGAACTGTAGAAAAAATTTACAGCAAGTAAGGCCTCGTTTCTCAAACATATAAAGAAATGAGTGAAATTTATAGTCCAAGTCATTCTCCAGCTGATAAATGGCCAAAGGATATGAACAGGCAGTTTTCAGACAAATCGAAGCTATCTTTAGACATATGAAAAAATGCTCTAAATCACTATTGATTAGCCAAATCTATCAGACTGGCTAATATGACGGCAAAGGAAAATGACAAATGTTGGAGGGGAAGTGGGAAAGTTGAGACACTAAAGCACTGCTGGTGGAGTTGTGAACTGATTCAACCATTCCAGAGAGCAGTTTAGAATTATTCCCAATGGGCTACAAAACTGTGCATATCTTCTGTTTGACTCAAGAGATTTTTGATTTTTTTTTAAAAAAGGAAAAGAACATACATGTACAAAAATATTTATAGTGCTCTTTTTGTGGTGGCAAAGAATTGGAAATTGAGGGGATGCCCATCAATCACAGAATGGCTGAACAAGTTGTGGTATATAATTGTGATGGAATACTATTGTACTATAAGAAATAATGAGTGGGATGCTTGTCAGAGAAACCTGGAAAGACTTAAATGAACTGATGCAAAATAAAAAGAACAGAACAGGCTTATTGTAAATATTGTTTTTATGCCATAGATAAATGTGGACTTTGTATATACATTCTAAGTTTCTTACTTATCATATATTGTATGATTATTCAGAAGGAATCATTGTGACGTGATGATAGGTACCGAATTTTTAAAATACTAATTGAACAAATGGAAAATATTAAAGAAAAATATAAATTACAAAGAATTATGTTTATTGAATTTACTCAAAGCTTCCCTAAAGCAGAACACTTTTAGAAAATAACTATATCTCCAGAATTCTCTTGCTCAATTCTATTTTTTTAAATGTATTTAGTTTTTAATTTATGGAATAAAACAAGCATGTCCATAACATAGTATAATAAAAAAAGATGATTGCACATGAAATTGTAAATGAAAATGTAAATTATGTACAACTTGCCATTCCTTTTAAATATATGAATTTTTTTTCTTCCCTCCCTCCAGCCCACCCTAGAGACAGCTACCATTAGACATGAATAGGTGTATGTGTATCTGTTTGTGTGTGTGTGTACATATATATATATACACACATACATATATATACATATGTATCTATATACATACATGTGTATATATATACATATATGGTTCTATACATACTTCTATTTATCAGTTCTTTCTCTGGATGCAGTAGTGTCTTTCTTCGTATGTCCTTTATTTTTAATTTGTGTATTTATAATAATCAAAATGACTGAGTTGCTCAAAGTCATTTTAAAACAATGTTGCTATTACTGTATATAATGTTCTCTTGATTCTGCTCACTTTGCTCTTCACCATTTCGTGTAAATCTTTCCATTCCATCATAACCATACACCACCACTTGTTCAGCCATTCCCCAGTTGATGGCGATTCACGCAACTTCTACTTCTTTGCCACCACAAAGAGAGCTGCTATGAACATCCCATTAACATTCAAATTTATAATTACTATTTGTGAATTTCCTTTCATCTTATTTTTACAACTTTCTTCCTCAGCCTTTTTACCCTATTCCTATTACCTTATCTTCTCCTCCAACTCTCTCTCTTCCCACCCCACCCTCCCAAATCCCAATCTACACACCTGTAGCCAGAATGGCCTTTGTTTTCTTTGAATGACTCAGCTTACCTCATTGAGCCTCTGGACACTGTGGCTTGCTCTTCCGGGGCAGGAAGCCCAAAGAGCATTCCAGGAAGCAGACAACTTCCTGTGTGATGAGTCATGGGGCTGGCTGAGGGGAGGTGTTAACGGCTACGCTAGGGGGAGGGGCCAAGTCAAGAACCAATCGGCCCTGGTCGTTCAGGCGGTGCTTGATGATGTCAAAAACTCTATAAGAGGGGAGAGGACAGCTTGAAGATCCTCTTTTCCTTTTCCGGTTGGAGCCAGAGACAGTTACAGCGACAGTTACAGCGACAGTTACAGCGACAGTTACAGCTACAGTTACAGCCACAGCCACAGCTGAAGCAGGAGCTGCCAGTAGCAGAGCTGACCTACGGGAGGAAGCTGAACAAAGACTTCAGTCCAGTGGGTAATCTTATTACCATAGAGGGGGAAACATGATTTTGCTTTACGCAATCATGCTTCTCTGTAGCCTCCTGGTTACTCTTTCAAGGCGTACTTATTGGGCCTGGAAGCTTTTGATCAATATATCAAAATGGGGTTGCTGGTTCATGGGTTGGTTACTGTGGAGCCTAAATAAATGTTTTGATTCTTCTGCCTTCTACTTTGAGAGTTTCTTATATCCGGCGGTTCCGAACCTTTCAGACATGTTTATGATCCTCTTTGAGATTATAAACTCTGCCCTCCTAATACATTTGGCGACGAGGATGGGATCGCTAGGTATAAGATCTCTATTTAGAAGCAGAACAATTCCAGAGGAAGAGATGAATATCCCAGGATGGGAGGATCCATTTTATTCCTCCCTAGCAAAAGAATTGGCTAAAAAAAGCTGGACCCTGTGAAAACTGGGAACCAAGGCTACGGAGAGGAGATCCTAGGGATTTGGAAAAGTGTTTACGAGAAGTTGGGATTCAGTCAGGGGCATCACTATCTAGGCAAAGCTGGATAGTGTTATCAGCCTACCGGCTAGTATACGAAAGATTGAGATTAAGTGAAAGACATGGGGGCACTCCTACCCCACAGGAAGAAGGGGAATCTCAGATAGCAGGAGACCAAACTGACTCAAATGAGAACTTTTCTATTAATGTGGCTAAGAGCAACAGGAGACCAAAAAAGCCCAGAGTGCATTTCAACCCAGCCCAGAAAGAGCCTGACTGCCTGCTTCGTCCTAGCCATGGTGGCAGAGGAAGTGAGTGGGGAGAGAATGAGACAATGTTAGGGGCTGAGGCACAAAACACTACTGGGGTTCAGGATGTGCCTCACACAGAGAATAGGAGATGGTTAAATGATCAGACAAGGGCTCGACCCATACAAAGGAGGAAGACAGAAACCCGAGGTGAAGATTCAGTTACAAGGGAAATTCAGGAAGATTTCTCACCGCAAGAGGTCACAGATATTTTGAGTAGATTCAGCCAAAGAATAGGAGAACCATTGATATCTTGGATGGTAAGACTCAGTGATCAAGGGGCCAGTGGAATATCAGTAGATAGGACAGACTGCATGAGATTCATAGGTATCAGCCATGATCCTCTAGTTCAACAAGCTTTTAGGGAACATCATCAGCAAGGAGATGGTGATAGCAGGACTACTTTGTTGGCATTAGCCGCTGTGGGATGCAATAAGAGATATGCTACTGATTCTATGTGGCCCACTGAGCACAGACCCTGGTATTCACTTAGAGATTGTATCATGAGACTAAAGGAGGAGGTAATGAAGACTGCCATTATGATAGGAACTGCAGACAAATATTACAATGATCCAATGGGACTGCCTCATAGGAATTTAATAATTAGGACAGCTCCCCCTGCTTATAAACAACTAATTTTGAATTTATTACTTGGAGAAGTAGGGAGCCGTCTTACAACAGTGATAAATAAGATTTTACAGTTACATGACTTAGGTGACTGGGGAAGGGATAGATCTCCTCGAGAGAGAAGGGTGAATAACCAGCAAACTTGGCGCCAAAGGAGAGTAACAAGGAAAGAAATGTTTACTGCTTTATTGAGAGCAGGGGTAGGTTTTGAAATGATAGATGGAATTCCAACCAATGAATTATACAGAATGTATAGAGGACTTGATAACACGAGAAATAGGGAAATAAGAACTGCTCCTGCAAGCCCACAAGCCACTCAGACTGAAGGTGACCTTGTGTGATTAACGGATGAAAACTTGTACATTTGGGGAAAGGCTGGGAGGACAATCCTAGTCTCTGTCTAGGGTGGGATCCTCTTGGCTTCCTCATTATGTTCCTTTTGAAAAGAAACATTTCCCACCTGAGTTTGGCTCTGATGTTGGATCTTTGCATAACTGAAATCTCAACCAAACTTGAGATGATTTTATTTGAAGAATTATAGTCCATACTTGTCTATTCTTTTTGTCCTTTGTTTTGGCTAACCTTGTTGCTAGTTTTGTTTCCTTCAGGCTTAAGCACCCTGCACTTTCCGGTGACTGCCTAAGCATGTAGCATTCTTGGAATTCCTGCCAGCTCGTTAAAGAAATGACCTCTGGAATGGGACTTTTTGGGGGCAGGGCCATCTCTACATCCAATTTCAGCATGAAGAAGCTATGGAAAATGAGACCTTCACCCCTCACCCCAAGATTTTGAGCCCCAATTGTTCAAGGGGGGTGGAAATGATGATAGTGTTCTATTTACTTATTTTGTGTTATCCTTGCTGTGTTGTTTTATTGTTATGATATTATTGATCCTATGTAATGGATACAAGGATTTAGGGGTGGACATTTGAATTATTAATAATTATTTTGGGGATGATTGATTGAAGAGATTATCTTGCTGGGACCTAGGGGTGGATCACATTTGAATCGTAAACCAATATTTAGGAATGTCACCAAATGATATGTTTTGCTTTATTGTGAATGATATGTTTTAGTTTCCTGCATAATTGAATCACAATGTTCTAGGATATATAATTTAATTTGAATTATGATTGGATTGTGCATCCTAGAACATTGTGAGGGGTGGAGTGTAGCCAGAATGGCCTTTGTTTTCTTTGAATGACTCTGCTTACCTCATTGAGCCTCTGGACACTGTGGCTTGCTCTTCCGGGGCAGGAAGCCCAAAGAGCA
The DNA here is from genome assembly GCF_011100635.1 of Trichosurus vulpecula. Classification (NCBI taxonomy): domain Eukaryota; kingdom Metazoa; phylum Chordata; class Mammalia; order Diprotodontia; family Phalangeridae; genus Trichosurus; species Trichosurus vulpecula. The sequence continues at coordinate 28,548,503 of NC_050575.1, read as the reverse complement.
TTCCAGGAAGCAGACAACTTCCTGTGTGATGAGTCATGGGGCTGGCTGAGGGGAGGTGTTAACGGCTACGCTAGGGGGAGGGGCCAAGTCAAGAACCAATCGGCCCTGGTCGTTCAGGCGGTGCTTGATGATGTCAAAAACTCTATAAGAGGGGAGAGGACAGCTTGAAGATCCTCTTTTCCTTTTCCGGTTGGAGCCAGAGACAGTTACAGCGACAGTTACAGCGACAGTTACAGCTACAGTTACAGCCACAGCCACAGCTGAAGCAGGAGCTGCCAGTAGCAGAGCTGACCTACGGGAGGAAGCTGAACAAAGACTTCAGTCCAGTGGGTAATCTTATTACCATAGAGGGGGAAACATGATTTTGCTTTACGCAATCATGCTTCTCTGTAGCCTCCTGGTTACTCTTTCAAGGCGTACTTATTGAGCCTGGAAGCTTTTGATCAATATATCAAAATGGGGTTGCTGGTTCATGGGTTGGTTACTGTGGAGCCTAAATAAATGTTTTGATTCTTCTGCCTTCTACTTTGAGAGTTTCTTATATCCGGCAGTTCCGAACCTTTCAGACATGTTTATGATCCTCTTTGAGATTATAAACTCTGCCCTCCTAATACAACACCCCTCTAAAAGTCCCTCTCCCATCCTGTCCCGGTTTTCTCACCTCCCTACATGTTCAGAAGGCTTCTATACCTTTCCAGATGTACACGCTATTTTCTCTTCAACCCTGACGAGAATAAGGCTCCAACATTACCAACCCTCCACCCCCACCTGCTTCTTCTGTATCAGTTCTTTCTTTCACATTCCATTTTTATAATTGCTCCTTTTTACCTTTCCCTACCCAATTTTGCTTTTTAGAATCACTCCATTGTACACAACTCAAACTGCCCTGATAGTTTTAAGAATATTGATAACATTTTCATATGTGAGAATTCAACAGTTTAATCTTAATGAGGCTTACATTTCTTCTAGATCTTTTATATTGAATTTTCCATGGATTTTGCTCTTTTTGTCACAAATACCTGAAAGTCTTTCAGTTTGTCAAATGTCCATTTTTTTTTCATTCAGGATCATACTTAACTTTTCTAGGTGAGTTATTTATTCTTAGTCACAACCCCAGCTCTTTTGTTGTTCAAAATATAATGTTTCAAGACCTACAGTCTTTTAGTGTAGAAGTTGCTAGGTCTTGTGAAATTCCAACTGTATCCCCACAGTATTTAAATTCTTTTTGTTATTGTTGTTGCTTACAAAATTTTCTCCTTAACCTGGGAGTTTGGAAACTTTTCTATAACATTCCTTCATATAGTTACCTTATCTTCTTTATATATTTACCTTATTTTCTCAGATACATATACATGTGTATATATATTCCTTTCTATAACATTCCTTTCAGGTGGTGAACAGCAGATTTTTTTTTTTATTCCTGCTTTACCTTCTTGTTGTAGAACTTTAGGGCAATTTTCCTTAACAATTTCTTTAATATGGTATCCAGATTCTTTTTTTTTTGACAACTTTGAGGTGGTCCAACAGTTCTTTCTCTCTTCAATCTGTTCTCCAGAATAGTTCTGATCTCCAGATCAGTTTTTTCTAATATTTCAGATTCTCTTCCACTTTTTCTAGTTTTATTATTTCTTATAATATCTTATAATGTCTTACAACATCATTCAATACTTCTTGTCCAATTCTAGTTTTCAAGGAGCTATTTTCTCCTTAAAATTTTCTTTTTCTAATTGGTTAACTTTCTTTTCAAAATTATCTTGGACTGCCTTTTTTTCCTAGTTTCTACTTGGTCTCTCTTGTTTGATTTTTTAATTCCCTTTTAAGTTCTTCCAAGAACTCTTTTTCGGCTTGTGACAATTTGATGTTATTCTTTGGGAAGGAGTGGCTTTTTTCCCTATCTTCCTCTGAATATGAACCCAGATCTTCTTTTACACCAAAGTAGCCGTCTATGGTCAGGTTCTTTTTTCTTTGTTTACTCATTTTCATTATATTTTTAGCAGCCTACTATTATAATTATTATCATTATACTCAAGTTCTAACCACCAGTTCTAGGTACTGTTGCCCTAGGCCACAGGTCCTCCTTACTGTTACTTGGTGAATTCTGTCCAGGGGCTCAACCTTAGGCCCTCCTCTTCTCCCTTAAGCCTCAATGATCCAAAAATGTCCCTGCTCCCTGCGGTACTGCACTCATCGGGCATGTGCTCACTCCTCCTCGTCCACCCTCTGAGCCCAGAATCACTTCTGGTCAGCGTTGCCGGGTCTGGCTTCCAGAAACAGTAGGGAGTCCCTCAATCCTCCCTCACTTGGCCTCTGCTCTTCCTTGAATGAAAGTTTGAGGTAAAAGTTCCTGAGGCTGTGAGGAGAAAGTTTGTGAGGTGAAATTTCTTGAGGCCTAATCTGCTTCCCAACAGAGCTGCTCCTGGGCCTGCTGTCTGCTGACCCAGCAGAGTAGGCCTGGAGGAGGCTACGCTTCATGTAGGCCAAACCTCAGCCCCTGGGGACCTGTCTTTTCTGAGGTCCACTCAAGTTGTCTTAGAAGACAACTGCTTTACCCTTTATTTCTGCTGCTCTATGTTCATTACATGGCGATTTTCTGTCTGTTTGGAAATCTGGAGAGCCTGGAAAATTTCTGACCTGCTCTGCCATCTTCCCAGAGTCCCTTCTCAATTCTATTTAAAAACAGGACATTATCAAACATGCTTCCCTTGATTTGTTAGGTTATATAAGAGGCCACAGTTCACTTTTACTTCTTCTCTGATCCATAAATCATTTAAAAAGACATAAGAGTTGGGGGGTAGGGAAGGATGAGGGCAGAAGCCATCCTTCAGAAAAATATTGGGAAAAATCTTTCTCCATAGAAGAGACCAGGCCAATTCAAAAAAGGACAGCACCCAACCGTGATCATGTGTCTTCTGAGTTTTAACTTCGATTAATGTGAAGAAAAGTTTGAAGATTCAAAATCAAAAGTAACTACATGGAATATTTCCTTACATACTAGATATGGGACCTCTGATTTCTCTATAGTACAGTCAGTACAAGGGTTCACAGAGATTCATTTAAACATGAACCTAATATAAAATCCACATTGCATTGTCATAGCAAGTCATTAAACTGAATCCTGGGCCATCTCCAGTCGTCCTGGCGAACATCAGGCCAAATGGCGCTGGAGGACAAAGCGAAGCTGGTGACCTTGCACAGCCCTCCCTCACTCAAATCCAAGTCAACTGCAAAGTCATGTCATCATTCCCTGACGTCACGGTCCTCTTAGAGAAGGAAAGACAAACACAACTACAACTCATGCCTTCACAAGTTTCTCATTCCTGACTCTTTGAGAGGTACCAAGCTCCCCGTAATTCAGAGAGCTCTGGGAACCATTCAGATTGCCTAATATTCCCTCTATGACTCAGAATTTGTTTATTGAAGTGCCTTTCCTTCCTCATTTGCTAAATTCTAAGTATGGTATAGCGTAAAACACTGAACTTGGAGCGCTAACTAGCTATGAGAAGGACTTCCCCTCTCTAGGTGTTGGTTTGCAAAATTCAATATGCAAAATAAAACAGTTTGATTTTGATCTTCCAAGCAATTCTTCTGGTTTTTGTTTTTAAAGAATGGTCTCTGATATTGTGTTTAAATGTTATAGCATCTTAAGAGGAAGGAGACCATAGCAAAAATGTGATCCTTGTTTTATTATAACCATTCTGAAATCTATGAACAGAAATTATGCTTTAGAGACACAACCTAATTTATCTGTATATCATGTACATTTTTAGTGTGCCTCTGATTTGCTAAATAGAACACTGTCACTGCAATATTATTGTAGATATTTAGAAAGTCTTTTTTGCTCTTTCCATTGAGGAAGTATACAAGAAGTGCATTTGATCACTAGCAAAAAGGGTGTGATCTAGCTTCTGATCTACAATCTGTGGCTAAGCCATGTGATATTTTGGTTTGTAAACCACAACGTCCAAATGACAAATAAATCCAAAGTATTATAGCTCAACTTAACTCAGTAAGCCAAATAGGTAGCCAGGAAGTCAGCTGCTGTGACTGCTAATCCTGTTATTTCAAGCTTATGTACCTATTGACAAGTCCATTTATGCCACAACTCACTCTCTGTAAAAGGGGGTATGACAATACCAAGACAAAACAGAGACTGCACCTATGATTTCACTGGTATAGACAACTCCCAAGTACGGAACTCCTGCCAGTGGGGGCTGGCACTTTCTTATAGTCTTAAAAGGTTGCCTAGAATAGTGGTGTCAAATTCCAATAGAAACAGATTTCTGCTGGTCACATCATGACTTAGTGTTAATTTGTGATTTTCCACCTAGCTTGCACTGCATTTTTATTTTGTTAAACATTTCCCAATTACATTTTAATCTGGTCTGTGCACGTGGGAGTTTTGCAAGCCAGAGTTTGACACCTCTGGCTAGAGCACTGAGAGGTTCAGGGACTTGGCCAGGGTTACACAGATAGTATGTGTTAAAGGTGAGGCCTGAAACCACATCTTCTTGATTTTTTAATCACAAACCCGTGTCTAAGGCTATTAATACTAAGGTAACTTACAAAATATGAAAGCTGATTCAAAATTATCATGTAGGACTTTGTGATTCTTTATGCAAATTTAAGTATTAACAGTGATATTTTTATTTTTTTATTTTTCTTAACAGTGATATTTTTAAAAGGTTATCTCAGTGATAGCATCAATAAATGGACTAATAAAAGCAATTCTCAAATATGAAGGTAAATTATGTGATGATAATAGAAGATATTTATCATTAGTTATTTAGATGGGGATTATTTCCATTCAAGGTAGATCTTCAATTTTATTAAAATTATGATATAAGAGTAATACCCTTAACTTAGAGAGTTCATAAATCTTTTCAAATTTTATATAATATTCTCTGGCATATAAATGTAGTTGCAAAAATCAAACTTCTGGGTTCAGTTTTTAATGCTCAATTTTCCAGATACAGTAATTTGAACATTCCAAAAATCATTTCTGATATTCAAGAGAACAATTTTAACTTTTCATTATTACATACTGAAGTTAGCTGATTTACCTGTATATTAAAAGTGTGACTGAAACTGATCCAGACAAAAGTTCAAATCATTTTAATATTTAAGACCTTACTGTAAAACATCTTTATCTCAGTATAAGGTCAATCAGAAATTTCACTGTTAATTGGTCATGTAAATTGCCTTCCACATATTTTGTAGTCGAGATTTTGGCATGATTTGCTTGTAGTTTAAAAGATGTTAAACAGAAGCAGCAGCTTTATCAATAAACTGAGCCAGTTTTACGTCTCTCTTGGTTATTCCACCGCAGTCGTGCGAAATAAGAGTTATCTGGACCTAAAGGAAAGGATACAACTCATTAAAGAAAAACAAAACTCTTTACTATTTTTCAGCAGGCTAGATTGTTGCTCTAATATTAAATATCCACATGATAATTTAAATGACAAAGAAGCTTTTTTTAAAGTGCTTTATATATTTGCTTTATATGAAAATATCTGTAATTCCTAAACACAACAAAACCAAATAAGGAAATTCCATTATGATGTGAAGCCTACCATGCTGCTAACAGCTGATTTGGGATAAAAACCCTTTTTCACATGTAAAATCAGTTTAGTTGCCATAGTCTCAACCTCTCCTCTTGAGAAAAAAAGAAAAGTAATTACTTAAGTAGGGTTTCAGACCTCTAAGTTTAATTAGGCCACTGAGGGGAGTTAAGTCATTAAAAATACAGCATCTTAATTATTTTTATGTTTAAAAGCACATCTCTAAAAAGGAGAGGACAAGAAAAAGGATTTATTTCTTCATAGACTAGTTGATAAATGAAACAGAATTTTATCCATTAGCAGAGGCAGCTAGGAGAACAATCTAGCCCAGTATTAGGCTGTTATGAGTGACTCCAACAAAACATATATACTAGCGTAGTATGGGCCATATAGCTCATGAGTACATCATTCCTTGCCTACTTCCAGGTAACCATATGTGTGACTCGGCACTTGGGTCCTTTGGAGGAGACAAACTTACTGGTTACTTCTCGTACTCAGTGCTGACACTTCAGTCTGATGCCTGAATGATCCCCAATACAACTAGAGACATCCAAAATCAGGAAAGCAGATGCATTAGAGGAGTGGTAACCAAGGTCCCAAATAAACTGCAGTAGGCCACCTAGGTTAGGAGAAATTCCTTCCTTGCCATCTTCCCCCACCTCACGCGCACGCGCGCGCGCGCACGCACACACACACACACACATACACATACACACACACACATACATACACACACACATACACACACACACACATACACACACACATACACACACACATACATACACACACATACACATACACACACACACACACACACACACACACACACACCCCTTTACCACGCCCAGGGGACATCTGAGTTAAGCAATAACGTCAGCATCCCCATCTAACTGCTCTTCAGACATGAACCATAGAATCTCAAACAAGCATGGGTCAGGGACTTGCACAAAACCCACCAATGGGTCCATGAAAGTAAGCTGGGATCCCAAAGACTGGCTTCTTTCCAAAAGGACTAATGGGGGCACAGGCTGGGGAGGTGGTGAGTGAATAAATTAAGACTGGAAAGATGGTGAAATCTATCTGAACAAAGTGAAGCCAGAGGAAACTAGTGGAGATCTACGGTGGTTCTGTCATGTAAATCCATAGTGCAACATAGGCTAATTAGAATCACCTATCACCTGGTTACTTCTAGTTTCCCTTGGCATAGTGGGTGCTACCCTTCTGTTGATAAGAAGGATAGAGGGAGCAGGGGAACCTCTTAGTTGATTTTCAGAAGTTCCACATGGGCTGGTACCTATAGAAAGTCACCCCAGCCTTATGTCCTGCCATGCTGTCTGTCCCTCCCAACTGCTCCAGCCACCTTTTATCTAGTAAAGTGAAAGATTAGCAGTCTTGGGGTCCAAATGATCTCAACTAATTCTCAAATATTAAATGGGTAAGAAGCCAGGCTTACTGGGATACAGAGACCCTAAATTACAGCTTTCCTCCGCTCCCTACCTCACCCTCTAATCAGTTCTTGATGCATGCTAAGGTCAAGAAAGATGAACATCACTGCCTTTCCATCACGTGGTCTCCACCTCTCTCCTGCAAAGGTCCAGTAGCTGTGGCCCCTCCCTGACACAGCTGTTCTTCCCAAAGGAGTGGACTGTCCTCAGTACACTGTGACCCAGGAGGAAGAGAAGAGGAGTGGAAAGAGAACAGGGAAGGGAAAAGATTTATTATATGCCTAGGCCTTTTGCTAAGTGCTTTATAAATATTATCCCATTCATTTCAACAACCCTGGGAGGTGGATGCTATTATGATCCCTATTTTACAGTTGAGGAAACTGAGACAAGTTAAGTGACTTGTCAGGCTGCATTTGCACTCAGGTCTTCCTGACTTGAGGTATAACGTTCTATCCACCAAGTCATCTACTTGCCATTGATAATACCTGTAAAAAGAGGCAGCTAGGTGGCGCAGTGAGTAGAGCATTGGCCCTGGAGTCAGGAAGACTCAAGTTCAGATCCAGCCTCAGACACCTGACACACTTACTAGCTGTGTGACCTTGGGCAAATCACTTAACCCCAATTGCCTTCTCTTCTCCCCTCAAAAAAAAAACCACCAAAAAAAAAGGATAGCTGTAAAAAAAAAAAGTCTATGCCTATTGACGAAGGACCTAACAGAATCTGGATTCTTGGAAACAATTTCATATTTATTGTATGTGTGAGCAAGTGTGCATGTGTGTGCATGTATATACACAGAAACATCTACATACACATATTTATTATATATAGATAGATATCTCTCCTTTTAAAACTAAAGCTTTAAAACAACGTATTTTTAAAAAGAAACAAAACAGAAAATGTCTTCCAAGGTACCAGATACACTGATCCATATAAGGTAAAATAAAGAAATGGAAGAGAAACTGATTGCTTAAAATATGTATTTATAATCACCAAAAAATAAACCTAAGAACTGACCTTGTTATATACATTGAACCATTCAGGGTGGTGATTCATCTTTTCTGCTTGTAGTGCAACTCGGGACATAAATCCAAAAGCCTGCGGAGAGACAAAAATGAGTAACTATTCATATTTCTCTAGCACTGAATCAGTTGTATAAAAGAAATTTAACTAGATAAAAGATTACTAGAATAGTCACAAAAACCTGAAGGAAACACACACAAAAAAAAAGACAAGTTACCTCCTCAGGGCTATGGTGGTATGGGATCTACAAGGACAAAGAGGGATTTTAACTGATGAAAGTTACAAACCAGAAAACTATATTCCCACTCAATGACCTACATATGGACATTTTAACTTTCTATAGAATGAGGCACTCAAAAAATAATGTACCTGTAACTTTCCAAAAGCAAGCAGGATCCAATCGTGCCTTAAATCTTGTGTTGTGGTTCTTCGTTCTGGAAGAGGATCTGGACACCAGGGAAATGATGACATAACTTGCAACTGACTTTGATTTAAGTGAGGGAGGGCAGTGTTGGTAAGCAAAATGGGCTCTTAGCACTCAGTTCAACCAAGTGCCCTTGAAGAGTTTGGCTTTTGTTCCCTTTGATCAATTCAGTGTATTTCATTGAGTCTTACTAGGTGCTAAGCCCCAGGCCCAAACCCCTATTAGGTGCTAAGCCTATGTGTGTGTGAAGCTCCCAGGGTACTAAGGGGAGGTGCTAACTCAAGAGTCAATCATAGGAGCCTGAGTTTTGGTCATTCAGATGACCTTTGATGACATCTGAAATGGTATAAGACAAGACAGAGGTATTTGCGCAGGGCTCTCACTCTTGGTGGTGCTTGCTGATGCGCAGATGTAGCTAAGAGCCCTCCAGCTTGTAACCCGGATGTTGGGACTTTGTAAACTCTGGTAACTATGTATTGGGATTTGAATCAGACAAGGTCTGTCTGTCGATGCTTGTAATTTGTTTGTATTTGTTCCGAAGTTCAGGATGCTGGATTTTTCCCCTGAACTAAGTGAATGGTATTTGTATGCTGAATTAAAATAAGCTTGTCAACCCCTTAACATTGCTTTCCTTACTAAAGCAGATCAAAAGAACCTGTGCTTTTGCAGCGTGCTGGTAGTGTTCTTGTTGTTGGGCTTGTGTTGGTCTTTTACCCCCACAACAACTGTTAGCCAGATTGCTGAAACACTGTGCAAGGTCACCATCTTCACTATCTCCTCCAGAGCCATCTGAGTCCAGTGGCCTGATATTCACCAGGACCACTGGAGATGGCCCAGGGCACAATGGGAGACCCTGGCCCTTTCAGGCTAAGGTCTTTTCTGGTTCTCACTTTGAGTAAGGTTAACGCCCATTCAGTGAATAGACCTCTTTAAGAAGTTAATCAAGTGGTGGCCCCTTTAATCAAAAACTCAAAAAAAAAAAGCTGGGAGGGGAAGACCATCAGGGTTCCTGGCCAAAAGAGAGAAACAGTTACTAGTTAGCATTTACATGGACCCAGAGGGCTCTGGAGGAGAAAGTGAGCTGGTGACCTTGCACAGCCCTCCCTCACTCAAATCAGTCAACTGCAAGTCATGTCATCATTTCCCTGATGTCAGTCCTCTTCGAGAACAAAGGACAAACACAACCTATGAGAAGCCTCTTCTCTCCTTCTCCCTCTTTTTCTCCTCCTCTCCTCTTTCCCCTCCCTTCACCTCTTCTCCCCTCCCCTCTTCTCTCCTTCCTCTCTCCCCTCTCTTTGCTCCACCCAAAGGAAGGTACATTTTGATGACTGAAGGCTGCCTCCTTAACTCTGGGTTTACTGGCTAGATTTCTTTCTCAAAAAGCAAGCCTTAAACCCAACTCACTCTGGAGCTCATAGATTGGACAATAAGTTCCCTGCCCTCCTAGCACAGAGTGAATGTAAATACTCAATAGTAACTGTTTCTCTTTCAGGGAGGCTTACTTTCTGGTCAGATGCGTAAAAGGAACTATTTTACTGAAGGTTACAGGTATTTTTTTCAGCTATCAATTATTAAACTGGACAAACCAATTAAGCCCTTCCAGTAGACTTAAGTGCAAAATGACAGTTGTGAAAGAGAGTGCTTCCCATGTACCTACCAACCTCCCTTAATAACGCTGTTGTGATAGTATGGAAAGTTTTCCTTTAATCGTTTTAACAATGTGACCAGTAAAATAGCACATTCTCCAGGCCCCTTTCACACTCTAACCCCCCAGAAAAAAGAATTATGCACCAGATATAAAGTAATTACAGCTGAACTCTTAGGACTAAGAAGAGAGCACCCCAACTGGAGAGAAATCTAATCCTTCAAGTGACTGCTCAATCAGCACCCTTCCCCACCAACACCTAGGCCCTGCCTCCTGGGACCCTCCTTGGGATTCTCACTGCTACACACTCTTCCAGAATACTTTTACCTGGCAACAAGAAGCAGACACAAAACTACTGAAACACTGGAGAAGGAAGGAGAACAACGAAAATATGCTGTCTTCTGCAGAAGGCCTTGCCCTAGCTTTGAGACCCATAAGGCTGTAGGTACTCTGTATCCAAACACCCTTGATACACCCTGCAAAACTGGCAGAAAACATTTCAGCTGTGTCATGAGAAAGAAAAAGGAGGCAGTCAAGGGAGAAACTGGGGTGGGAAGTCAGCATGCACGGCTATCCTGGGCCTAAATAAAAGGCTAGGGACCTAGACCATCAAACTCCATACCCTTCAAACTACGAGGGGGTTAAGACAAGTCTGTGGCTTCACCTGGAGAAAACACCAATCAACAAAGACAAAGGAGTCAGAAAATGATGGATGAATCTAATAAAAGAAGTCTAAAACACTAAAGATTTCAAAAGGAAAATCCTTTAAAAAAATAAGTAAATCAAGGATACAAAAACAAGGATGAGTACTAAATCTTCAAAAAGTTTCTAGTCCTCTCTTAACATCAAGTTAACATCCCCTAAACAGGGAAGTTTATGACAAATAAAAATGATTCATTGTCTGATGAAATATAGAATCTTTTGAACTCTTATTAAAGTACTAACAAGAACAAAAAATTTCAGAATGTTTCAAAAGAGAAATTAATTCTATAATAAAAACTAGAAATGAATATAGCTCACACCTTAGAGCCCTAAATGCATTATTTTAAAATCTAAGACATGAAGTCATTAAAAATTTCAATGACAACAAATTCTGCAAGCAGGTAGGGGAAAGACTTTCAGATATGATGGAAAAGAAATTTGAATAACACAAGATTATTTCTCAGCAAAGACAAACTGCAGAACAAAATGAAAAGCAAAGGAGTTTAAGTGTACCTCAAAATGGAATACTCAGAAAACCTGAGCTTAGACATCAATGATAAAAGAGAGACATTGAACAAAAGAGACATTTAAGGCAATAGGGAAGAGAAGGGGGAGGCACTAGGTGAATATTCAACTTGACACACTCCAAACAACAGAAGCATGAAAAAATAATGAATGAAATAAATTATCCCATATTTAGAGATTATATTTTTAAGAGAAAGGCTGAACCATGGAATTTTTTTAAAAGGGTTAAAAAAAAGTATACAAATATAAGCAGAACTTTATTTTTATCATTTTTTAAATTGTTTACCAATTAATGAGCATTTATTCCTCCTTATTCCATCATCATTCTTCTCCATGTTCCCTTCCTGATTCTCTGGACTTCTTCTGCTATGCCACAGAACCCCTCTCACCCCGGAAATTCATTCTCCCCCCGGATGTCTTACACTTATACTCTGTCCAGCAGCCTCTTCCTCTGACTGGCTGGTTTCTTCCAGAACCTCCATTTTAAGGAAAACCAGTCATGTTTTCATTCATCTCATAGCTCCACTCCTAACTCTTGTTTTCTCTATTATGTCCCCATGGGGATACCTCTCCCTTGACCACATCTTCAGCTTCCTTTTGCGTGTTGTATTATCCCATTAGAATTTAAGCTCCTGGGGGCAGAGCCAAGATGGCAGAGAAAACGCAGTGACTAGACTGAGCTCACCCAAATTCCTCTCCAAACAATTTAAAAATAACACCTCAAAATAAATTCTGGGGCAGCAAAACCCACAAAAGAATGGGGTGAGACAATTTTCCAGGCCAAGATAACCTAGAAGGTCAGCAGGAAAGGTCTGTCACACCAGGGTAAGAGGAACAGAGTACAGTCTATCACATGCAATACCCAATCAAGGCCTTGGGTACAACTAAAACTCAGCAGACCAAGGAGACATAATTTAAGAATTGCTGGACTATATGAAAGCCATGATCAGAAAAAGAACCTAGGTGTCATCTTTCAAGAAATTATCAAAGAAAACTGCCCTAATATTTTAGAACCAGAGAGCAAAATAGAAATTGAAAGAATCCACCAATCACCTCTTGAAAGAGATCCCAAAATGAAAACTCCCAGGAATATTATGGCCAAATTCCAGAGCTTCCAGATGAAAGAAAAATCACTGCAAGCAACCAGAAAGAAACAATTCAAATATCATGGAGCCACAGCAAAGATGACATGGCAAACCACTGAGGAAAACAATCATGAGGAAAAAAGAAGGTAGAATTGGGCCCCACAAGTTAGGATACAGGATAAATTCTTCAACATGGTTCTGCATCTATACCATATTACTCGCCTTGTCTCAATTTTTTTGTATCCCCAATTCTTAGCGCAATGCTTAACAAATGGTAAGCAGTTAATAAATACTTCTTCATTTATTCATTTAGGATCCCAAAATTCTATGATTCCATGAAATAAAAGTATAGTCCAGAAATCAGAGAATAAAAATTTAGTACCAACTAGAAGAAAATTAGGCAAGAGAACAACACAAAGAAAAACTTCTTGGAAAAAGATGCAGCCAAAAGAAAGAAAGAAAGTTAACAAACATAAGAATTGGAGAAGAGGGAAGATAAGAATTTGAACTACCCACTTAACTGAGAGGGAAAGAGACAAAAGGGAAAAAATAGATATGATGAAATCAATCATTTAAGTAACACAAAATTAGAGGAAAAAACGCAAACAAAAGATGATGTCTGAGTTACAGTTTAAAAGAAGAAGAACTCTGACGCAAAGACAAGGAAAGGATGTATGCCAGGCATGAGAGATAATCACTGCAAAGGCACAAAGATGGAAGATGAACTGCCATATAGAGGAACAGTGAGAAAGCCACTTGGGCTGCACTACCAGGAGTACAGGAGGGAGAGTAACAGACCACAAGGCTGTAAAGGTAGTTTGGGGCCAAGTTCTATATAGGGCTTTAAAAACTAAATAGGCAAGTTGGCTTTTTATCACAGGGACAACAGGAAACCACTGAAATTAGTTAAGTAGGAGAATCATATGGTGAGATTTGTGCTTAAGGACAATTATTTTGTCAGCAGCATATAGGATGGACAAGAGGAGATTTAAGGTATGGCAAATAAATTAGGAGGCTGTTGCAATAATCTAGGTGAGAGATGATGAGAACGTGAAGTAAGTTTCGTAACTGTATGACTGTAGAGAAGGTGTCAAACGTGAACAATGTTGTGAAGGCAGAAATAGTAAGATGTAGCAAATAAATGGATATCTGGGGTAAGGGAAAGTGAAAAATTTAGGATAATGATAGATCATGAACCTGAGACACTGGAAGTGCTTTCAGCAGAAATAAGGAAGTTTGGAAGAGGGGAGTGTGTTTAGACATAATGAGTTTAAGATGTCTCCAGGATATCCAACTGAAGCTCAAGGGAGAGATCTAGTAATCACTGACACAGAAATGAGTTAAACTCATGAAAGCCAATGAAGTTACCAAGAGAAAGTACACAGGGAGAAGAAAATTAAAGGGCAAAATGCAGATGATGAGCCAGTAAAAAAGAATGAAAAAAACTGAAAAGTCAGAGAATCAGGAGGTGAATCAACAGAAAGTAATATTGAATAAATATATATATATATATATATATATACATACATATATATATATACATATATATATATATATATGTAAAGCCTTTGACAAAATATAACACTTCCCTACAAAGCACAGGCACAGAAGGATCTTTATCTAAAACCACAAGTTAAGATTAAAAGCAACAGAAAACAGTAGGATAAAAACAGGAATGAAGGCAGGGCCACCCCTTTCCCACTATTATTTGACATATTTATAGAAATGCTAGCTAGCAGTGGCAATAGCACAAGAAAAAGAAAACAAAAGTATAAAGATCAGCAAAGAGGAGACAAAACTATCCTCATTACGAATGGCTAAACAAGTTGTGGTATATAATTGTAATGGAATACTATTGTGCTGTAAGAAATGATGAGCAGAACGACATCAGAAAAAACCTAGAGAAGGGGACTGAGCCAAGATGGCAGCTTGAAAACCAGGACTCACTTGAGCTCTCCCCCAAATCACCTGTAAAAAATGACTCTAAACAAATTCTAGAGCTACAGAACCCACGAAATGACAGAGTGAAACAAGTCTCCAGCCCAAAACGACCTGGATGGTTGCTGGGAAGGGTCTATCGCACCATGCTGGGAGCGGAGCAGAGCCCAGCATGGGCTGTGCCATAAAAGACCAGGTCAGAGTAGACTGGGCAGGGCAGGCCTCAGGGTCCTGAATCACTGAATTGTGGCACTTTCCAGACTTCTCAGCCCACAAACACCAAAGACAATGGAGCAGGTCAGTGGGAAAACTGTTGGACCTGGGTAAGAGAAGTGTGTGGTCCAGCCCCAGCCCCGGGGGAGGCAGAGGTGGCTGCAGCTGCAGCTGCTTCCAGAGCTCCAAGCCCACAGATGGTGGGGGGAATCAGGCGGCTGATCAGAGCAGGAGTGCAGGGATCTCTTTGATGGTGCAGAGACAGGGTTCTCTTGCTTTGCCCTGCTTAGATCTGGTTCGCAGTCCTGGTTGGCGGTCCTTGGGGGAGGAGGAACATTGTGTGGCAGAGCTTGTGGTGGCTGTGAAGAGGTAGTTCACCTGATAGTTACACGGCAGAAAGAAGTGCTTGCACTCACAGACCACAGCACAGGCCAGGAGAGGAATATCATACCACCTCAGAATAGAAGTAGCTCTGAAAACAGCAGTGCAAAACCCCTGAAGCTAGGGACAAAGCACTCTCAATTACTCAAAGTAACTGAATGGGAAAATGAGCAGGCAGTGTTAAAGGACTCGAACTACAGAATCTTTCTTTGGTGACAAAGAAGATCAAAACATACAGCCAGAAGAAGTCAACAAAGTCAAAGATCCTACATCAAAAGCCTCCAAGAAAAATATGAATTGGTCTCACGTCATGGAAGAGGTCAAAAAGAATTTGGAAAATCAAGTAAGAGAAGTCAGGAAAAATTGGGAAGAGAAATGAGAGTGATGCGAGAAAATCATGAAAAACAAGTCAATGACTTGAAAGGAAACCCAAAAAAATACTGAAGAAAATAACACCTTAAAAAATAGACTAACCCAAATGGCAAAAGAGCTCCAAAAAGCCAATAAGGAGAAGAATGCCTTAAAAGGCAGAATTAGCCAAAAGGAAAAGGAGGTCCAAAAGACCACTGAAGAAAATACCACCTTAAAAATTAGAATAGACCAAGTGGAAGCTAGTGGCTTTATGAGAAATCAAGAAATTATAAAACAGAACCAAAAGAATGAAAAAATGGAAGACAATGTGAAATATCTCACTGGAAAAACCACTGATCTGGAGAATAGATCCAGGAGAGATAATTTAAATATTGATATTAAATATTAAATTAATAAATATTAAAAATTATTTGACTACCTGAAAGCCATGATCAAAAAAAGAGCCTAGATATCATCTTTCAAGAAATTATCAAGGAAAGCTGCCCTGATATTCTAGAACCAGAGACTAAAATAGAAATGGAAAGAATCCACCGATTACCTCTTGAAAAAGATCCTAAAAAGAAAACTCCTAGGAATATTGTGGCCAAATTCCAGAGTTTCCAGGTCAAGGAGAAAATACTGAAAGCAGCCAGAAAGAAACAATTTGAATATTGTGGAAACACAACCAGAATAACACAAGATCTAGCAGCTTCTACATTAAGGTATCAAAGGGCTTGGAATATGATATTCCACAGGTCAAAGGAGCTAGGATTAAAACCAACAATCACCTATCTAGAAAAACTGAGTAGAATACTTCAGGGCAAAATATGAACTTTCAATGAAATAGAGGACTTTCAAGCATTCCTGATGAAAAAAACCAGAGCTGAACAGAAAATTTGACTTTCAAATACAAGAATCAAGAGAAGCATGAAAAGGTAAACAGGAAAGAGAAATAATAAGGGACTTACTAAAGTTGAACTGTTTTGTTTACATTCCTACATGGAAAGATGATATCTGTAACTCATGAGACCTATCTCAGTATTAGGGCGGTTGAAGGGAATATACATATATGTAGACAGAGGGCACAGGGTGAGTTGAATATAAAGATTTGATATCTAAAATAATCAAATTAAAGGGTGAGAGAGGAATATACTGGGAGAAGGAGAAAGGGAGAGACAGAATGGGGTAAATCATCTCATATAAAAGTGGCAAGAAAAAGATGTTGTAATGGAAGGGAAGGGGGGTAGGTGAAAGGGAATGAGTGAATCTTGCTCTCAACAGATTTGGCTTAAGGAGGGAATAACATTCACATTCAATTGGGAATCTTACCCTACAGGAAAGCAGCAGGGAAGGGCATAAGGGGAGAGGGATGATAGAAGGAACGGCAGACTGGGGGAGGAAGTCATCAAAAGCAAACACTTTTGAAAAGTGACAGGGTCAAAAGAGAAAACTGAATAAAGGGGGACAGGATAGGAGGGAGGGAAATATAGTTATTCTTATACAACATGACTATTATGGAAGTGTTTTGCATAATGATACATGTATAACCCATATTGAATTGCTTCCCTTCTCAAGGAGGATTAGTGGAGAGGGAAGAAGGGAGACAAACACAAATGTTAAAAAAAATTGTTTTTACATGCAACTGGGAAATAACATATACAGGCAATGGGGTACAGAAATCTATCTTGCCCTACAAGAAAGTAAGGGGAAAAGGGATAAGGGGGAATGGAGTGGGGTGATAGAAGGGAGGGCAGACTGAGGAAAGCAGCAATCAGAATACATGCCATCTTGGGGTGAGGGGGGAGAGTAGAGATGGGGAGAAAATTGAATGATGAAAACTAAAAATATTTTTTTTCTAAAATAAAATTATTAAATAAATAAATAAATTGCAGCACCCCCCCCCAAAAAAAAACCTAGAAAGATTCACATGAATTGATACAAAGTGAAATGAGCAGAACCAAGAGAACACTGTACACAGTAAAAGCAATATTGTGTAATGCTCAACTGTGAATGATTTAGCTATTTTCATCAATACAATGATCCAAGACAATTCCAAGGGACTCATGATGAAAAATGCTATCCATCTCCGGACAGAGAAGTGATGGAGTTTGAATGGAGATTGAAGCATACTATTTTTCATTTTTTGTGGTATTTTTGGGGTCTGTGTTTTCTTTTACAACATGACTAATATGTAAATGTTTTGTACGACGGCACATGTATAACCAGTATCAAATTACTTACCATCTCAGAGAGGAAGAATGGTAGGGAGGGAGAAAATTTGGAACTCAAAATTCTAAAAAACAAATGTTAAAAATTGTTTTTATATGTAATTGGGAAAAAATAATAAAATATTATTCAAAAAAACTATTCCATCAGTGGATACCATGATAATTTACTAAGAAAATCCTAGGGAATCGGCAAAGAAATTAAATGAGATGATTAATATCTTCAGCAGAGTAGGTAGCAAAGTAAACCCGTAAAAATTAAAGGAATAATAATATTACATTCAAAATATCTACAAAATACATACAATATTTGGAAGTTAAGCAACCAAAGCATACTCAATACCTGCATTGATATAATTACAAAATACTCCTCAAAGAAATAAAGAACGAGGTAAATAACTGGAGGAATAGGAAGTTCTCATGATAGTACTGCTCAAGTCAATTTACAGACTTAGTACTAAACCAAACTGTCAAGGGGATACCTTACAAACCTAAACAAAAAATTAAAACTTCATTTGGAGGAACAAAAGGTCTGCAATATAAACAGAAATTATGAAAAAACTAGGCATGAAAGTGCGAAAGCACTTCCAGAAGTCAAATTATAAGACAGTAATCACCAAAACCTATTTGGTACTAATTAAAATTTAGAAGAATAGATCGTTTTACACCTATCTAAATGATTGAAGGGGAAATGACAAATGTTGAAGAAGATGTGGAAAAATAGGGACACTAATTCACTGTTGGTGAAACTGTGAACTGATTTAACCAATTTGGATTTATGCCCAAAGAATTATCAAACTGCCTATATCCTCTGACCCAGCAACACCACTAGGTCTACTTCCTTTTTTTTTTAATGCATTTTTATTTTTATTTTTATTTTTTAATTTTTAGTTTACAACACTCGGTTCTACATAATTTTGAGTTCCAGATTTTCTTCCCTCCCCCCGCAAGACAGTATGGAATCCGATATATCTTCTACATATAACTTCACATTGAACTAATTTATACACTAGTCATCATGACCAATGGAATGAATCATGAGAAAGAAGAAACAGAACCAAAAAAAAAACCCCAAAAAACAAAAACAAAAGAGAAAAAAAAGGGGGAAAAAAACGAGCACAACGTGTGCCTCAATCTGCATTCATACATCATAGTTCTTTCTCTGGTAGATAGTATTCTCCATCGTGAGTCTTTTGGAGTTGTCTTTGCACCTTGTGTTGCGGAGAAGAGCAAAGTCTATCAGGGTTAGTCCTCACAGAATCCATATATCTGTGGTTGTGTGTAATGTTCTCCTGGCTCTGCTCCGTTCACTCAGCATTATGTCGTGTAGGTTTTTCCAGGTTATTATGAAGTCCATAGCTTCCCCATTTCTTATAGCACATAGTATTCCATTACCTTTGTATACCACAGCTTCTTCAGCCATTTCCCAATTGATGGGCATCCCCTTGAATTCCAATTCTTAGCTATTACGAAAAGAGCCGTTATAAATATTTTTGTACATATGGGTCCCTTTCCCACTTGTGTGATCTCTTTGGGATACAACCCTAGAAGTGGTATTGCTGGGCCAAAGGGTATGAACATTTTTATGGCCCTTTGGGCATAGTTCCAAATTGCTCTCCAGAATAGCTAGATCTGTTCACAACTCCACCAGCAATGTAACAATGTTCCAATTTTCCCACATCCTCTCCAGCATTTATCATTTTCCTGTTTTGTTATATTAGCCAATCTGACAGGAGAGATGTGGTATCTAAGAGTTGTTTTGATTTGCATTTCTCTAATCAGTAGTGATTTTGAGCATTTTTCATATGCCTATAGATATCTTTAATTTCTTCCTCTGAAAACTGCCTGTTCATATCCTTTGACCATTTCTCAACTGGGGAATGGCTTGTATTCCTATATATTTGGCTCAGTTCCCCGTATATTTTAGAAATGAGGCCTTTATCAGAGACACTAGTTGTAAAGATTTTCTCCCAATTTTCTGCTTCCCTCCTAATCTTTGTTGCATTGGGGTTTTTTTGTACAAAGACATTTCAATTTAACATAATCAAAATTATCCATTTTGCATTTTGTAATGCTCTCTATCTCTTGTTGGGTCATGAATTCTTTTCTTTTTCATAAATCTGATAAGTAAACTATTCCTTGCTCTCCCAAATTGCTTAGAGTTTCAGCCTTTATTCCTAAATCATGAACCCATTTTGACTTTTATTTTGGTATATGGTGTAAGATATTGGTCTATGCCCAGTTTCTGCCCTACCATTTTCCAGTTTTCCAAACAGTTTTTGTGAAATAGTGAATTCTTAGTCCAGAAGTTGGCCTCTTTGTGTTTATCAAAGAGTAGATTGCTGTAGTTGTTGACTTCTCCATCTTGTGTTCCTATCCTATTCCACTGATCCACACCTCTGTCTCCTAGCCAGTACCAGGTAGTTTTGATGACTGCTGCTCTATAGTACAGTTTAATATCTGGTATGGCTAGGCCACCTTCTCTAGCATTTCTTTTCATTAATACCCTAGATATTCTAGACCTCTTTTTCTTCCAGATGAATTTTGTTATTATTTTATCCAGCTCTGTAAAATAATTTTTGGTAGTTCGATTGGTATGGCACTGAACAGATCGATTAATTTAGGTAAAATTGTCATTTTTATTATATTAGCTCGGCTTAACTATGAGCAACTGATATTTTTCCATTTATTTAGATCTGACTTTATTCGCGTGAAAACTGTTTCATAATTATGCTCATATGGTCCCTGGGTTTGTCTTGGCAGATAGACTCCCAAATATTTTATAGTGTCTATAGTAACTTTGAATGGAATTTCTCTTTCTATCTCTTGCTGTTGGGCTTTGTTAGTAATGTATAGGAATGCCAACACTAGGTCTATTTCCAAAGATGATTAGGGAAAATGAACTTAGATGTTTTAAAATATTTATAGCAGCTCTCTTCATGGCGGCAAAGAACAAGAAATTATGGGGATGCCCATCAATTGGAGAATGGCTAAACAAGTTGTGGTATATGATTGTGATGGAATACTGCTGTGCTATAGGACATGACACGCTCATTGGTTTTAGAAAAACAGGGATAGACTTGCGCGAAATAAGGAAGAGCAAAACGAACAAAACCAAGAGAACATTGTATACAGTAACAGCAATATCATTTTAAGAACAACTTCGAGCAAATATATCTTTCCGATGATTACAAATACTCAAATTAACTACAAAGAACCTAAGAGGAAAGACACTATCTGCATCCAGAGAAAGAACTGACAAATAGATGTATAGAATGATTTTATATACGTATTTGTGTCTAATGGTAGCCATCTCTAAAGCAGGGGCAGGAAGGGAAGAAAAAAAGGGAAAAGAAGTTACAAGATAACTTTATTATATATTTAAAAGAAATAGCAAATTGTACATAATAGATTTG
The DNA here is from genome assembly GCF_011100635.1 of Trichosurus vulpecula. Lineage (NCBI taxonomy): Eukaryota > Metazoa > Chordata > Mammalia > Diprotodontia > Phalangeridae > Trichosurus > Trichosurus vulpecula. Next base: position 28,527,572 of record NC_050575.1, on the reverse strand, counting down.
CAATTTCATGTACAATCACCTTTTTTTATTCAACTATGTTATGAAATACTTGTTTTATTTCTTAAGTTCAAAACAAAAAAATTTTTTTAAATGTATGTATGATAATGCTTTTAAGTTTTAAAAAAATCTAGATCAATGTAACAGACTAGTTAAGGAAGTAGGAAATAACTGACTCAAAAGCCTAAAGTTCAATAAAACAAAAGATAGATTATTAAGGAAAGAACTCTCTATTCGACAAGAATTTGCTGAGTAAAGTGAAAAGCAGTCTGGCAGAAATTAAACGTAAACAGTCACCTTATACCATACAATACGATGAACTCAAAATGGATATGTGACCTGGATATTAAAGATAAAAAGATTAGAACAAAATTAGTTCAGCTATGGATAGAGGGTAAATTCTTAACAATATAATGGAAAGAGGCAATTCCAAAGATAAGATAAATTATTTTGATTTTATGAAATTGGAAAGCTTCTGCATGAATAAAATTAATGCCACAAGAATAAAGGAAAAATTTTTTTGTCACAAAGGATAGCTCTTTGATCAGAGATGGGTTGGGGGAGAGATCACAAGGGGATATTGAAGCAATGTAAAGACAAAATAAATCAATTTTTTATATTTCTTAGGTAAGCAATTGACTGGAGAAAAAAATTATGTCAAATCACTGATAAAGCAAGTGCTAAAATTTCTCAACAAAGTTCTCAAAAGAAAAATTACAAACCATTAATACCAATATGAAAGAATGCTCCAAATCACTAATAATAAAGGCAATAAAAATTCAATACCCAGCAGAGATGACAAAAGTTAAAAATAATGAAAGAAAAGTAAACAAAATAATGTGCTGTTGGTAGAGCTATGTAACTTGCAACCATTTAGGAAAGCAATAAGGAATTATGCAAAGAAAGTAACTAAAATGTCTACATGCCCTTTGACAGACATTGCACTAATTGAAGTATGCCCCACAAAGAGGTCAATGAAAAAGAGGCCCCACATACACCAAAATTTTTATAGCAGTACTTTTTGTGGTATCAAAAAATTGGAAAATAGAAGCCCATCTGCTGGGGAATGGCTAAACAAGATGTGGTACATGAATGCAATAAAATATTATTGCACCTTAAGAAATACTGAACAATCAATCAACAAGCATTTATCAAGGACTTGCCATGTACCAGGCACTATACTAAAGATTGCAGAGAAGCATGAGAAGATTTATATGAACTGATTTAAAATAAAGTAAGCAGAATCAGAAAAACTATACATAATAAAACTATATTCAGACAACAACTATTAGGCAACCTCTAAGTGACAGGCAACTGTACTAACAGCTAGATATACAACAATGTACATGCAAAGAACAGTAATAATAAAAAAGAAACTGGGAGCTGCAAAAGGAATATTACCAATCTTGGCCCCAAGAAGAGATATGAGAAAGCACCTCTCCCTGCTTCTTGGAAAAGCTGTGGATTCTGGGTGTAACACTTTTCATATAATGTCAGACTTTTTTTTTTAACACGTTAGCTTTACTGACGTGTATTTTTCCCTCTTTATTATTCTGTTATAAGGGAATGGACTCTGAAAATAGATGGAGAAGTTACATTGGGAAATGTAATTAATATTAAAAAGATATCAATAAAAATTTACTTTAAGAAAAACGTAAAGGACCTCTCCCCATTACCTCCACCCCAATACATTTTAACCAGGCATAAACAAAGGAGTTTACTTAGCTCAAGACACTTAACTGCCTAATTGAGGCCTTCCTGCCAATGCATGGCTGCTGTTTTTTAAAAGCAATAGGATCTTTGTACAGAAGAAATTCAAGGAGACGAGAGTTGGACTTCTAAAACCACAGACTTCATCACAGAGGACACAAAAAGAAAGAAGCAGCTGATTTTGTAGCAGCATCATGTGAAAAACAGAAATATATTTGTTTGCTAAGGAGAGAATAAATTTGGCTTTAGAGAAAAGGTTTGCTTTCAAAGTGTTAAAGAGAATTATGTAATAAACAATAATGAAGTTTGTCTTCACTATGTCTGAAAGCCAGACAGATTTAGTAAGACTTGAATATAACAGCACATTAGAGTAGAATTTCCATAGCAGTACTTCTTACATTCATATAAATAAATATTTCACCTCATTTAAGAAGAAAACAACATAGTATTCTTAAGATTTCACATTTGTTACTGAACTACAAGCATTTATATCAGCAAACATACCTAATAATAAGTAAGAAAAATGGCATTTACAATATCTATTCCATGTTATTTGGAAAGACAGATTATCTCAAACTAAAGTCTTGTCATTAATTTCTATTATTAAGCTTAAGTTCCATAAGTTTTCCACGTTAAGAGGAAATTTTTAACTACATCCATTTAATAAGCTACATCCAAGCAGAATAAACCCACATTCTCTCCACTATCTTATAACATGATTTAATTAAAATTTCCTGCAGAGGGAGGGAAGAGGACATCTGCCAGGAGGAAACAGTGAAATCAAGTGTGAAGATCAGTTTTAGCTTCTTGAAGCTGCAGTGATTTAAAATATTTAGTGCTCTATATTCCTATCATTTGAAAGATTAAGCTCTGTTCAGCTTTCAACCTAATCACATATTCACTGTCAAAAGAACTCAGCAAACGCCTATCTGCACAAGAAGCTGAAAAAAAGTCAATCTGATAGATATTGTCTTTGACCTCCAAGGAGTGCAGGGTCTAACATGGCTCCTGATCAATTCCTAGCACATTTTTTCCACCTTATGTTTGTGGATCAATAGATATGCAGACAGTGGTCACTAAGAATAAATTTATTGGCAATTAATTTAGGTAAAATCAAGTATTTCAGAGGAAAACAACAGGAAATACACTCCCTACACAGGTCATGTTTTCTTTCCCTGAACTTTCTTGATCTGAGGGAATACTATGAAATACTTTAAAGTCCAAAAATAAGATTTGAATCTTTTTGGCTGCCCAGAACATCAATAAATCAGACTTAGGACCAAAGTACATGGCTTTAGAGTTGGAAGGAACCTTAGATGTCATTTGGTCCAATCCCCTGATTTTACAGATAAGTAAACTAAGGCTGACAAAGGCGAAAAGTCTTACCGAAGGTAGTACAGGCAGGGTAAAAAATGTAAGCCAGACTGCCCAGCAGCCCATTCCATGATGCAGAACAGTTAGCTAAAGACAGTAACCACCATCCACTGATAGGGCTATTTAAAAAAAAAACACGCCAGCCAATACAAATGCAACATGAAAAAATCAATGGAGGTACTACAAGGGATCCCAAATTTGGGATTTTCTCTAGTTTAAAAGATTTTTCTTCAATATTTACTTAATATTTTCACTTGAGCAGTGATCGCAAAAGTTCCAGTAATTAAAACAGAATTCACTCCTAACACTTTCTTCAGAAAAGAAAATTAACCTGTGCCGATAACAAAAAGCTACCCACAAGCCACCTTCCCCTTCAGCAGCACAAACCAATTACGGAAATGCAAACAATTCTCAAATGAAAACATCTTCAACAATACACAGCTTTCAAATTAAAGTAAAATAATTTTTATGAGACTGAGATGAGTGAAAATGAAGTAGCAGGAATCTTAATGGTCAGACTTCTAACCGCCCTGAAGGGACTGGAAGGGTCAGGAATGGAGGGGGCAGATGTTCAAACATCAAGTTCAGCAGAAGGGAAAAAATGCTGAAGAGAACTACAACTAAAACCTGAAAGTACACAAGGACTGGTAAAAAAATTATATAAGGAAGCCAACCTGCTGCTCTAGAGGAAGAACTGTAAATGGGAAGAGAGAGCAGCCAAAATTAAAGTATCAAATTCCTGAAAAGAGCAATTGTATATTATCTTAGAGGTAAAAGACTGCCCTGAATCTGTGCTTTGAACAATACATGCAAATGAAGTCTCCACCGTAACACGATTTTACATAGCTCACAATGCACATAAGCTGGTTCATATTAAAATATTTTGGCTCATGGCAACTTCTTGACATGCCTACCTGTTGAGGTGCATTTTTAGTGCCAGTTTGAAGCACAGTTTGTATATGCTCCATGATCTATTGCGCCCCAGTCATTTCAAACACACATATGGTCAACAAAGAACATATAATGGTTGATAATAGCTTCAGTCTTTCCTCAATGGAAAATTACAAACATTTTAAGAACAAATCAATGAATGCGTGATGGCCATTCTGAGGAATGTTAGTGTTACAATCATGGTAAACCAGACCAATGAAGTTTGTCATTTGGAAATCTCCAAACCATCAGCAATTAAAAAGTTTTTCCATGAACCTCAAATCAACTCTTCTCTGTAGCTTTCATTCTTTTTCAAATTCCTTTTGATTTATTTTTGTCAACGTGTATAATTATACCACAAAACTATGAAACTATCACAAAAACAGAACCAAAAAAAGGCCTGTATAAATCAGAAAAATATTTAGCAGCACCCTGAATATAAAAATGCAGTACCACTCAAGATTTCTAAGGCTTAACTTCTTACACAATGTTTGTAATCTTGAATTATGTGCAAAGCAATTTTCTTTGATAGAAGTTCTTTAAATCTGCTGCTGTCTTTTATATTTTGATTATAGACTATTTTAATTATGTACTAAAAAAGAACATCTCCCTCTAAGAAAATGAGCACCAACTACTCCAAAGTCATTTCCCCAATGCAATCTCCATTAAGCCTCTAAATACTTCCTTTACTAATTCGATGAATTAGAACTCTATTGTTTATGAATCACCTTTGTGTTTGAGGGTCCATAACCCTACTTTTATAAAATACAATTGCTATGGAAGGAAATGATATTTATGTCTGATTAGAAATGAAAACACTATTACATAAATCAGCCTGGGCATTTCTTCACGTCTTGAAACATGATCGGCAATTTGGTCTAATTGGTGATCAAGGAAACTATCTTGTGATCAATTAAAGTAATTACCAGATTCCGGCAACACAACCTACCTTAATTTCAGCTAGAGTCTGCACTTCTTCAACTTTAATTAAAAATAATGAAAATTATTAAGCAGTCTGCGGGGCAAGATCATTGCCAAGCACATGTGTGTCACATGACAAGACTTTTACTTGGTACTAGTGGCTTACCAACATATAAACATTCTTTATGCACCAAGAGTCAGCAAAATGTTTGAGCCTGAAAAAATTACATATCACACTACGGCCTTAACAAAAATACACTCTTTGTTCACAGCTACGATATCACTGTTAGAAGAGTATAGAATCTTAATTTGTAAACATAAAATTCAAAACAGCTAAGAATATGGGAACTGTTAAGGACAGACCAAACCTAGGTCTCACTCGCTCTATCATGAGTTTTTTTCATCACAACCTAAACATGACAACAGTAATTCCTTTCCGACTCTTGGAGCTAACCAGTTTGAAAACCATTGAAATTCACTTCTGAAAAGTTCAGCCAAACATTATTTGACAACTTATAACTTTGTTTTTTTCTAAATGTGCATCTTGAAGGTCCAAATCCACCAAAGAATTGAGACAAGCATAAGAGATACTATTAGAGGGAAATTCTCCAGCAGGTTAGCACAAACAAGAGAGCATATCCCTAACCAAATACTTGGCCCTAATACATCCTATCCTCGCTTGATCTCTAAAATGGGTTCAAAATCTCAAGAGTTTTAGACAGAGAATATTCAGCTCTGGAAGAATCTTCAATATTGGCTAGAAAACTAATGCCGAAGGAGAAAGTAAGGAAGCTGCCTAGTCTACACGGAAGGAGGCTCTTCTATGCAGCTAGGTGTTGTACTAGATGAGAACGCTGGATCTGGAGTCAGGAAGACCTAAGTTCGAATTTGATCTCATATACTTACTAGCTGTGGGACCCTACGCAAGTAACTTACCTTCTGTCTGCCTCAGTTTCCTCAACTGTAGAACGGGTATCATAATAGTCCTTACCTCTCAATGTTGTGATGAGGATCAAATGAGATAATATTTATAAAACACTTGGCACAGTGCCCAGCGCATAATAGGCACTTAATAAAGGCTTTTTACCTTCTGTTCTCCCATCCTAGATTAACTCTCCTGCCTCTGCTAAGGTCATAAATATACAAGCTTCCAAAGTTGGAAACTCTACTTTAAAATGCCTCCCTCCCTGCCCCTCCCCAGACTCTTAGTATAGTCTTCCTTTAAAAAAAAAAAAGATGTTAAATTTATATTTTTGGCAGCATTGGTGAGTACTACAACTCTCATCAAAATTTTTATAAAATTTTATTTAAGTTTTTACAAAGTAAACAACAATTTCCCCTTGCGGTAGAGAATGTTTTCATTACTTTATCAATTCCTCTTCTATTCTTTCCCCAAGCAGTGAAATCTCTGTGTAATTTACCATAACAGTGCATTCCCATTGATAATATTTTGTGTTTTTTTCATGAAGCACAGTCTGAGTACAAAATGACCATGTATTGATGCAATTTAACATGAGGCCTCTTTGTTTTACTACAAATTAGCCTAAGTGTTGTATTTAACAGCTGTATACTGAGCAGACATTTAGGTTGAAAGTGAGAGGTGAAATTGTCTTTTTGCTTAGGCAGCACTGCTTATTTCTAGATTCTCCTACAGTAACAAGTTCTCCATTACATTTCTCCATTTGCATCATCAGACACTAGTTGATAGCCCCATCTTTCAGCCTGATTATAGCCTTGAGTTATTCATAGTCCTTCAGTTTATGCCAGGCTTGGTATCAATAAAATTCACTAGCTTACTACCCACTTTCTGCTCCAAATGACATTTAAAAACCTGTTAAAATAGTCATACCTTAGGGATGTGACTAGCTTTTACTGTAACAGCTCCTTACTCGTGAATCCATTTGCTGATGGACATGAGCATAAGCATATCCACCACGACCCACAATTCATCTCTTTGCTCTCTCTGTGCTTGCTCACTCACCTCAATCTGCACTCATGCTAGCAGCTCAGGGTTTCTCAGAGGGATCCTAGATGTAACAATGGTCGGGGGTAGCTACAAGTCCACTATTCATCATAGCCCCTGAGTCCCTATGCTGCTCACTCAAACGAATAAGCTAAAATGACAACATTGACTCAATTTATTAAACCATGAAAAACAAAAATAATTATAACACCTACCTATAACATCTTCCCACCTGTAAACCTGGGTCACCCTCTCCCGACAATGCACACAGTGTCCGTGGAAAAGAATGGACACAAACTTAAACAGGGAATACATGAATAAGGAAGCTCATGCGCCCAGGGCAACACACTATTCTTAATTGTAGGCCTTGATGTCTTTGCTCTTCTCGGTACAGTCTATATAGTCTACAACCAAAAGTCACCTGCTGAGTAAGCCTCTTCTTTGCTGACTGTTCTATTCAAATTGCTATTTGGCTAGAGTGCAAGGCAATAATAAACTTTTTTAGTCAAAAGCAGTTCCCCCAAGCCTGGGATCTGCAGCGCTTTTCAGATCTGCTCTCTTGGCTGAACTTTGAGGGATCTTCCTCTGTCAAGCACTAAGTGGTATTAAAAGGCGAGGCAAGTAAGCCTTTCTTTTCCCCAATCAACTCTGTTAAGAGAGTATTTTTTTCCTCCATCAAGTTCCTAATAGCAAAGTTTTTCCTCGAATTGACTCAGCTCCCAACAGCAGAAGCAAAATCAGTCAATAAACATTTGTTAAATGCCTTACCACATATTAGGCACTGTGCTAAGGACTAGGAATACAAAGAAAAGTAAAAAACAGTCCCTGCTCTCTAGAAGCTTACCATCTAATATTATTATAAAAATAATAGTAATATAAATAATAACAATAATCCTCCAGTCAGTTCAGCCGTGGAACAATGCAGGCTCTAAACTCTTCTCCAAGCCCTCAGTTCAGCTGCTCTTCTATGAGGCATATGTTCAGCTGGACTCTGGTAGGCTCAGCTCCTTTCAAGCAGCAGGAAACAGTCTCCATGCCTCTTGTCTCTACCCTGCTTCTGCCTCTGCTCTGCTTCTTCAATCGCTGACCGTCTCTTGCCTTGAAGGAGCATATATGTATAGAAAGTGACTCACTGCTACCTTAAAGTAGAAACCTAAATTCATTTTTTTCAACAATGCCATAAACAGGCAACATACAACTGTCCTATTGTAATCAGAGTTTCCCAGCTATCAACCTTAAAGTCCTCATAATAGTCATTTGTAAAGTAGCCTCTAGGAAGCAAAAAAAATTTGGACATCTTTATCTTCAGTAACTACCTTTCTCTGAGGATCGTTTTCTCTCAGGTCCTCTTAGAACCATATTTCTCCCCAAGAACTTTTCTTTGGGGAACTGCTTCCTCAGAGGTTTTCCAGAACTGCATGTTTCCATACCCCTCCACAAATAAAACTGGCATTTGCCATCAGATAGTTAAAATTGTCTTTTGTGACTCTCTTGATTCTGGTTTCATTAATAGCACACACTCTTTCTCCACCTCACAGTGGGGATGGCCATCAGAGTCCTTCATATAATGATTAAGACTTTACACTTATTAATATACACAAATATCAGCAATGTGTTCCTCTAATAATGACAGTTTACTCTAGAATAGTTTTTGCACTTTTCAGCAAGCTATATATGGTACAGAATTGTTTCAGCTTTGTGCTATCATAGGTACAGTGACTAGACCCACAATTTCATTCATACCCAGAACACCTGGATGGAGAAACTCCCTTTACCAAAATAAGTCATCACCTTTTCTGCAACTTACAGTCTTAGAGAACTGCCTAGAGCAGAAGTGTCAAACTCAACCTTGCCAGGTATTAAATTAAAATGTAACTGGGAAAATGCTTGACAAATTAAATATAAATATAATACAACACAGATAGTGTTAATTTGTGGTTTTCTAAGTCAATATGCCAGCAGAGATCTTTTTCTATTTGAGTATGATGCCACTGGCCTAGGGTATTGAAAAGCTAAATGACTCACCTTGGTCCATACAGAGAGTGGGTATCAGAGATGAGACTTGAACCTAAGACTTCCTAGTTAAGGCCAGATCTCTGTCTACCACTCCATGCTGCCTCTCCATGCTGTCATAGTTTGACTAAACTGAATCTGAGGTCACTAAAATTAACAATTTTAACAATTACTTGTTCAGAGAGATGAAAACCAGAAAACAATAAAAAAAAAAAGAAAAAAAAGGGGATAGTGAATTGGCTTTATGATGAAGGATAACCCAATATCTAAGTTATAAATATAGTCATATAGATCAGGGCTGTCCAACCTTAGGTCATCTTAGGGTTGCATTAAAATAAAATAATTATTCAAGGGCCACACCTGGAATAAAAAGTACAGCATACTAACAGAAAGCGAGGGAATGCACCTCATCAATATGACAGGCAAAGGCGCAAAGTACAAAAGCAAACACAAAACAACAAAGTGACAACGCACAGTATAAAGGTAGGTGCATACTGACTAGTCTGCATCGTACAGATGGAATGCATCCCACAGATGTATTGAAAATTCCGTGTGATATGTTCTGTCCATAATACTGCTTAAAAACACCAAAGAAAATTAACATCAACGAGATTATTTATTAGTGATGGAATTAAAAAATCTAATACGCATTCCATGCAAATTATTATTTTATTTTTTCACTCGTGAAAATTAAAACCCACAGGTGGGTCACATAAAATTGCACTGTAGGCCGCATGCAGCCCACGGGCTGTATTTTGGACAACCCTGATATAGATATAAACAGTTTCTATCTGAGTTGCTCTGCTGCAGAAAAATTCAAGGTTTGGGTATAACTCCTTACTCCAAAAATATAAAACTGAGAGCCTTATTCTCAGACTGAGTCGGCATTAATGTGAAAGAAAAGATACTATATTCCCTTCAGCTTCATCATAAAAAAGACATTTGGGCCAAAGGGTAAAAAAATAGTCAAGAAAATTAAGTAGAAAGTATTTGCCCCCAAACTATCAACACCAAATTTGTATTCACAGCACATATGTAGATTTCCTGTAACTTCTATAAATTTCATCTATTTACAGTACAATCTAGTCAATGGATTTAAGAGGTCTATACAATTTTTTTCAACTAATTTCAACTAATCCTTCTCTCATATCTTAAACTAGGACCCATTTCTTCTTTTAATAATTTCTAAACATAATTTTTGATTCATATTCCAATACTATCTTGATAAGCAATACATCACCAAAGCAAAACTAATGAGAGACTCTAGTAATAGAATATTTCAATGCAGCTATTGAACAAAATGGTCTGACATAATACTACTTAAAAGATGATCCTAGTTCCCGCCATCCAATGTGCCCTCTCCCGCAAAAAAAAAAAAAAAAAAAAAAAAAAAAAACTCCAAAGATCTCAGCAATTTAAAAAATATTTTTTTTTATTTTTGTGTTTTAAAGTGCCCAGGTTATCAACCCAGAAAGATTCCTGGTCCTGTTAAAACATTCTTGGATTCAACTGAATCAAATCACAAATATATTAAGAATTTATCCCAAACTGTCAAGGGATTTAAGGAAAAACTTATCTTCACTTCTACAGAAAACAGATTTTTTATTTTAAACAATATTAACAAAAGAACAATCTCAGGTCTCTGGACTAGTAGAAAACTTTAAAAGTACACCACACTTTGATTCAGTCACCAGCTTCAATATCAATGACTTTACTTTAGTCTTAAGAAAATCTATTAATGGGGCCATCATGCTGCAATAAACCAAGAACTTCAGAGTTCTATGATTTCTGACTCTGTGGCCTTGGCCAAGTCACTTAGACTCTCTCATCTCAATTATTTCACTTGTAAACCTAAGAAACTATACATATTGTCTTCAAAATTCATTAGAACTTGTAAAATGCTTTGCAGAGGCAGCTCCCAGATGGCATTTTATTTTAGTAGAACCAACTGGTTTCCAACTTGCATCAATCCTCCAAAAGATAAACAATTAAATTATTTAATGTTTCTGAAAATCTCTACAATGTATTTTATATAGTCATATAATAAAGTTAGTCATCAACTGATTGTGAATGACAATTTATAGTTCTATGTGCTGCAACTATATAAACTATATATTGACACTGGGCAAATTGCAATGAAATGAAGAGGATTTAATAACAAACATTCATAGGAACAAACACTCTTTCCCAAAACAATATAACACACCTGGTCTAAGTTGCAAAATACAAAAATCACTTGAATTGCTGATGTCAATCTAGTATTATCATAATTTAAAATAGCTCATTGAGAAAATCAAAACAACAAACTAAATTTATGCAAATTGGAAAAGTTCTGCTTTTCTTTATCTCCTTCTTATCTAAAATAAACTTCTATTAGTATCCATACTGGAGTAATAAATTCATTAGTACACGTTCTGTCTATTAGAAAATCTACTTGATGAAGCAAGACGACACCTCCTCACACAAGAGCTGCAATGCTTGTTTACAGTTCTATCAGCAAGGAAACTAACAGTACTGGCTCTATGTAAAACATTTTGACAGAAAAAGCACACAAACACTGATATATGTGAAGTACTTTGCCATTTAAAGTAATTGCTGAAAAGAATTACTGTTTTTTTAAAGTTTATATTTTATATATTATACAAATAGTATTTTAGATATTAAGAAATAACATAAGAGGCACTCAAGTAAAAATAAATTCTTCAATAACCTTGCCAAAAGCACTGTGATTTTCCTATAAAAATTATTCCAATTTGTTGATCTTACATAGGATGAAACATACTGTAACAATCTTCATAATTTCTGTCCTGTTGGGACACAATGATTTAAAGTAACATAATACAGAACAGCATCGCTGCTAATCTAAACCACCTGACCAGATAAACAACAGCTTCCCTTCTCTCTTCACTGAGGGCATTTCTGTTTATTGTCATACCATTTCCTAATTTTAGGAACATGAAAAATAAATGCAGCCAACTTGCATTTCAGTTGAAGGCAGAGCCTTTCTAATGTCAGGAAGTTTGCACACACAGGTAGCGGTACAATGTCAAGGGCTCCAGGAGACAGAAAACAACCCAAGAATTCCATCTTCAAAATCATTCGCAGTGATGCAAACACGGACTCATCCTAGACAATCAGGACCAGGTGCAGTTTTTATAAACTACACATTTTTTGATGTCGCTAAAAAAGTAATTCTTTAAAACAAATTATAGAGCCTTACACCCCAAGAGCCAAATGTTGTGAATGCCTCAGTCATGCGTGTTTTCATGTTCATAAGGAGGGAGGCAACTGTGCCCTCAGTATCAGTAATGATCTGATTAAGCAAGCCAAAATACTTCAAATGAAACAGTATGAGTTGGGAGTAGAGAGTTCATAGGCAAGTGGTTGGCACTCTCACTTACTCCTATCGCTGCTCTCCCCTCTCTCTTCTCTCTCCCTTCCTCTTCCCCTCACTGTTCTGCAACCTCCTGCCTCTGTGCCTTTGCCCAAGTGAATACCTGAAACTCCCTCCTTCCTTACCTCGCCTTGGTAGTATGCCTGGCTTCCCTGCAAAACCCAGCTCAAGACTGACCTCCTACTGCAGGACTTTCCTAACCATCCTCCACCCCACAGTCATTAGCACTCTTAGCCTCCTGAAATTACTTTGTATCGGGGCAGCTAGGTGGCGCAGTGAGTAGAGCCCTGGAATCAGGAGGACCTGAGTTCAAATCTGGCCTCACACTTACTAGCTGTGTGACCTTGGGCAAGTCACTTAACCCCAACTGCTTTGCCTTCCCCCCTCCAAAAAAAAATTAGTTTGCATTACTTTGTACGTACATGCTGCATTGCTCCAGGTAGATGATAAACTCCTTGAGGGCTTATCTTTGTAGAGCCCTGGAATCAGGAGGACCTGAGTTCAAATTTGGCCTCACACTTACTAGCTGTGTGACCTTGGGCAAGTCACTTAACCCCAACTGCTTTGCCTTCCCCCCTCCAAAAAAAAATTAGTTTGCATTACTTTGTACGTACATGCTGCATTGCTCCAGGTAGATGATAAACTCCTTGAGGGCTTATCTTTGTCCTTTTATTTCCAGTGCCTTGCACACAGTAGGTGCTTAAGCTTCTCCCCGTACCAAATCCCTTACTTTACCATATTCAAATATTGAAAACATTTCGGGGAGGGGAGGCAGGGTCTTTTCAGGGGAACTAAGAGAAGGGTTTAAAGTTACAGGTATCTGCCTGCCAGTGGTGGCCCACACCTGTAACCCCAGCTACAGGGAGGCTGAGACTGGCAGGGCTCTCAAGCTCAGGAGGTCTATGGGATCGAAAAGCCATACTAAGTTTAGCATCAATAGAGTTAGCCCCCAGGAGGAGGATATGGGCCACCTGACTGCCTAAGGAAGGGCAAACAAGCCCAGGTCAGAAACAGAGCAAGTAAATCTTCCTGTGCAAATCAGTAACGGGATTGGGTCTGTGAGAAGCCCCTGTACTTCCAGGATCCAGTCTTCAAATAAATAAATAAATCATAGTAAGAAGAAAGTTCAAGACCATATGTGCATTCGGCAGATAACAATTCACTAAAAACATTCCAAATCAAAACAAAATGCTCGTCTGACCAAATTTTTATAAACTTGGTTAGGAATAGGAAAACAAACAATTGTTTAAGGGTGATTTGAAATACGACTTTCTGCTATGGCTGAGAATTTTCAAAGCTCTGCATGCTCCATTGGAAACTGCTCTGCTTTCACAAGCTGTTCTGTCCCTGCCAAGTAAACGGTCTGATACACTTTATTACAAATTTATCAGTTTGCTTACACAGGCAAATATATCTAATTATTTTACCCATAAAGACCTGTGTAAAATAAGTAAGATTTCGACCCTGAAAAGAACAGGATTACTAAATCACAACTTAATGAATGTGAGGGGGTACCTGGCACAGATCTCTAGCGAGAGACATCTGTTACCCAGGACTGTCCACTTTGAAGTCTACTGCAATATCCCCACACAGCTCCAATGACTCTTCCTGAATGAGCAAAACCAAGGCCAACATTACCAGCAGTCCTTCTGTCTCTTGTAAGGGATATGTGTAGGAATCTCAGTAGTAAATATTCGTATTTCTGTCACAGCTGAAGTGGTTTTTTCTTTTATTTTAGAAACTGAATTGTATAAAAATGCATCATAAAGCATCTCTTTCTAAAAAAGCAGGGAGCCAACATAAAAATGAGATTTTGCAGCTTATACTTAATAACATGCTATCCCTAAGTAAAAAAATTATGCTGAAAGCCTATGAGAATCTGCAATAAAATCTGGTGAGTTTCCAAATTGTTGATGTGAATCAAGTTTTGGGTTGGGGTGAAGTACTTTTTTCCCAAAAATCCTTTTCTGTTCAGAGTGAGATCTAAGTTGCAAATTTATTTCAACACATTCTATACACCTCAAACAAGTTCTCAGATTTCTAGACCACTTCAAAATCAACTTATGTTGCTTTAAAGTCAAGAGGGCTTACATCATCATGTGTTACACTAAGTACCGTGGGTAGAGCCATCTAATGACACACCTTTTTCCATTAAACAGCAATATCATCTGTCAAGTATTTGTCACTAAGCATTGACCTTCTCTGAATCATTCAACTTCTTCTTCTGATTTATTAACTTGGATCACACAAGAGGAATATCCTACCTTCAGCAAACCTAAGATATGAAAACTTAAGACTTACCAAAAAAAGGAATTAGGTTGTTGTCACTCACTTTACAAGAGAATTCATCATAAGATTATCTAGTTCCCTCGGTAGATTTAAACTATATCCAATCAACAAGAAAACCCTTTTTTTTTTAATTGAAGGGAAAGATGCCTGTTCTACAAATACATGTTTTTGAGCTACCATGTATGTATGCACCCTATACTTTTTCCTTTAAACATGTATTACTACCTTTTGTTTTTACATCACCTTCATTTCTAACTAATACCCTATACTTTTTTCAATCATGATATATAGTCCCCCAAAGAAAAAGTAAGTTCAGTAATATTTCAATGAAGTGAAATGCTCTAAGGCTAAGCAAGGGTTAACTGAATGTTCTGGTTAACTGAGGATTAAGGAGACAACTCTGTTTCAAATCTTATCACTGGAAATCTTTCTAAAAATCCATCAGCAAAAATCTCTCCAATATCCAAATAAAATAAATTACTAACGGAGGATCATACAGCACTTCAAGGTTTTCATTCTGAACATCAATTCTTATCTACTACATGGCAGAAGCAGAAGTTATATGCCTAGGAAAAACCCAGGAAATGTTTTTTAAAAGCAATAATTCCTGATATAGAACTGTAATCTTATCATTTGCTTTCTTCCTCTAAAAGCTAAGCGAACCACCCAAAATTCTTATTTCTGTTTTAGCAGCTCCTACATGATTGTTCAATTAAGCAAAAGAAAGAAAAACTTGTAAAAATGTAAGGTTTCTTCCTTATAGCACTCTGACTCCTTTAACCCAACACATTCCAGTAAAGAGTTTCATGGATGAAAATGGCAATGGAAATGGTACAACTTAGAGGTGCTGCATCAAACAAAAATTCTGGTTTTATTTTTTTAATGCATTTTTTCATCCAACCAAAACATTAAATAATACAATGAAGCCCTCACTTGCTGAGCACCTGTTAAAGCAATCAGTCACTTAAAATAATAAACTCTGCTGTGCAAAGAACAATGATAATTGGACCAGTTAAAATAAATGTTCTAGCCACCAAAGAAAAACAGCAGAAATACTGTAATAAAAGCCTCAAAGAGCATGCTTACATGTACAGAACTAGCAACACAGTGCAATGGAACATTCACTGGACTAGAAAATCAAGACTGGGTTTCTTTCTAGTCCTGGCTATGCTAACATCTGGGAATGTAACCACAAGCCAATCGTTTACCCTCTCTCTGCTTCAGTTTTCCTACCTTGCTGTCACAGGACCACACCACCCGTCTAGTCTACCTCTTTTACATGACTATAAAAGATCTAGTCACTTTCTGTAAAGTGCTATCAAAAGTATTTCAAAGCACAAATCAATTCAAACCTCTTTTTGATTTTTTTCTTATTTCTCAGCTCTGCCCACCTGAGGTTCTACTATGGCAGTGCTCTGGTAGAAAGTACCTGATCCCAAGGAGAGGCTTCACTAACAAAATCTTTCTCTTTCTCTTACTATTGTACTGCAAGTGTGTCCAGATTCTATAGCAGTTGCGGGGAATTTTGTGCAGGATGATAAATCTTATGGAATGACATCAAGATTCTGACAAAATCTTATGCCAAACCCTATAACCCCCCCACCCTTGCCCAAATCCACCTTGTGTGGAGACACAGCCTAAAACATCTTATGTACATGCGAGGCTAGCTGCCATGATGATTTAGTTCATTCAGAATGACCTCCCTACTGACCGGAACCTGGAATATTCTGTCAATAGTAAAGAAGAAACTTAATTTGTTTAGCATTAGGAACAGAACACATACTCAGTCTCCGGTATAGCACAACTTCTCTGGGGCTGACCAAATTTATGGCATGTTTCCAAACATCTTTTCTTAGAAAGGACAAATATTTCGTATCACTTTGGGCAAGCCATTTTCTAGGCCTGATTCTAATCCTGCTAGTTTATCTATGTGAAGCACAGAAAAATATACCCCTGATGGCCAATCCAATAGAGATGAACAGGTCTCTCCAAATCAAGTTGTGAGCGGCAGGTAACTCACCCTCTCCTGCCAGAGCTCACTTTCTGTGGGCACAGCCTCAGAGCACCCAGCATAGACTGTATGCCATGAAAAGAGGAAGAATGATTACAGAATGTGTTCTATAGTTGGAGAGAACCTCAATATCCATCAAATACAACTGTTTCTTGAAAAAGAATCCCTTTGACCTTCCTGCCTGACAAATAATAATCTGGTCTTTGCTTAAAGACCAGTAAATAAAATGTATTCTGTATTCTGTTGCAATTCAGTTTTCTCAGTCATGTCTGACTCTCTATGTCTCAATTTGGGGTTTTCTTGGCAAAGATAATGGAGTAGTTTGCCATTTACTTCTCCAGCTCATTTTACAGTTAAGGAACTGAGGCAAACAGGGTTAAGTGACTTGCCCAGGGTCACATAGCTAGTAAGTGTCTGAGGACAGATTTGAACCCAAGTTTTCCTGGCTCCAGGCCTGGCTCTATATCCACTACATCACCTAGCTGCCCTAAGGAGATGTGGTCTATGATTTCACCAGTATATGGAACTCTCAGGGTAGAAACTGCCCGTACAAATGCCAGTTATCTATTCACCTCTAATTTATCAATTTAAAAGAGTCACCTGAGGTTAAAGAAAGTGTCCACAGTCACACAATCAGCATATTTCAAAGGCAAGACTTGAACCCAGATCTCACCAATTAGGAGGTCAGCCTTCTATCCAGTATGCCATATAGCTTCTCACTAAAGAAATATTTCAATAAATTTCTATCCTTCTACTGCCACCTGATAGAGCAATTCCTTTTCAAAGGAAGTAAGAGACTAAGTTTCTAAAGCTTTCTATAACCCAAATATCTCAAGACATAGTGATGGCTTTGGTGATGTGCAACAGGATAAATAGAGAAAGATGTTTACATCATTGGACAGGAGAGTGGGGTAAAACTGAGACAGAGAGATTCCAGTTCACCAAACGAAAACTATACACATACCCAGAAAGCAAAAACATTTCCTTGTGTGAGAAAACACTGAACCACCACTAACAATTTTTGGAAATAATATTAGATTGGCTCCCAAATGAACAATTGTGTTCTACAACAAAAACAATTTCACTCAAATCTCCAAAAGTCTTCGGTTGGCTTCATGTTAATTTAAAGATATAAGCAAATTTCCTTCCAAGCCCCAAAAATGAAAGGCAGAAACCAATACACATATATACACACATACATCACAAAAAAACATAAGCTGGTTTGCCATTTTATGAAAAACAAATGAAAAATTATACTCACATCACACTGATAAACTGAGGCACTGCCAGTGGTTTTCATAGCAGATGTAACATTTTAGCAAATGTGATTGTTTGTGAAAGAAATAATTCTGATCAAAAACTAAATTGCAGCCAAAGTGAGTCCTGTGCTTTGTCACTCTAATCCATTCTGACAGGATGCAGTAAGTGGAGATTCCTACTGTGAAAGGAGCAGATGTGAAAGGTCAGCTCTGGCCTGGAACTTCAAACCCGTTAACGTGTAAAACAGTGTGCATTAAAGCCTGAAACAGCTAACCACTGGATTAACGGATGTCCGCTATGTGGCTCTGATGGGCTTTTGGCAAGTAATGGTTAATTTTTAAATAGGTCCATTGTAATCTTTTCCTTTCTTTCTCCCAACTTTTAGCAGCCAGCCCATTCTTAATTATAGACATAAAATATCATATCAGAGAAATATTTAGGCTATAGTTTTGTTGCTTTGAAAAAATTATGAGAAAGCAATTTTGTGGGGTTTTTTGTTCTTTTTCAAGGCGATTTACCTTTTAAATCATTTATTCATCCAACAAGATAAAGAGAAAGTCGTGTACCTATTATTTAAGAAAAAGGAGTCACAATTCTTTTGAAATTGGTGCATCATGCTTATCCAGAAGTGAATCTAAGAAATATGGCAACCAAAATCTGCAGATGGATAGTTTTGTTCTCCCTCATAAAAGTTTTAAATAATTGTAGGTCTAGATGCTTTAAAAGGTTGCAATTCACTCAAATGTTAAAAATGGAAAGATAATTATACCAAGTTTAATTCCAGCTGACTAATTCAATAACTTAAAACAAAGTCTAATAATGTTTTTGGCTTCCCCTAAGATAGGATGATGTTATCCCAAAAGGCCCAAATCATATAACCTTGCCTATATATACACATACAGAACTCGAGTTAAAACAGCTTTAGCAGTTCAAAATAGCAATCTGTTTTGTATTTTAGTCCAAGTATCATTTAAGCATTTCAGTTCTGAGCTGAAGAAAAATGCAGAAAACTCTGCCACTCTGAAAAGTAACAGATTTTCTAAGACAAGTTATAGTTACATATTGACAAATGTATCATTCTAATAATTGTATTTACAAATGCTGACTTCACCAGAGATGATTTCTAGGCCATTCTGTAATCTAACTTCGATCCAGAATAAATCTATATAGTGAAGAACAGAAGCAACCACATAATTCTTTGTCCTTTTTGCAAGTATTTCCTTGAATCCACGATTCTTCATTAGTATATAACCACATTGGGAATTTTAGAGAAAAACACTGTTAGACCATTTTCGTGAAAGTCCTAATCATATTTAACTTTCAAAGGAAGCAAGTTAAGGGAGTTCTGACTCTATTTTTCTTATAGAGAAATCAAAAACTCAAATATTGTTCTGAGGAGCACTTGAATTCCCCTAACATTACATCTCCTGATGCTGCTGCAAGAGACTAGAGTCCAGAGATATATTATACATCTTTCTCCATCAAAGACATCTAAGAGGTTACTGAAATCAAAGCATACCTAGTACTCCTTGTGTGCATTTCCTTCAAGAAGCTCAACATACATCTCACTCATCTAGTTCTCATATCACTAGTAAGCAAGTAGAGAAAAAAATACCTAAATTTATTATTGGTCAATACTATAAGATCTTTATATTAAAGTATAAGACATTATTTTATAAGACTTTGAATCTGTCATTAACAATATTTTCTAACTCCCAATAGCGTGAGGTTCATTATTATGTGATAGCACACTAGATACACAGAATCTGCAAAATGAATTTAATATTTCTTCCATTTCAAATTATTATGACTGCTGCTACCAGTTAAGTAGATGTACTAATGGACACATATCCCCTTGTGTCTTTGCCATTATTCTTTTTCCTTAGGGATGTTAAAAGGATCTTTTAAACTTCCATTTGAAAAATCAAAAGAAAAGAACTTGCCTCCCTCTTTGTGTCCCTACCTAAAAAGAGGGTAACACACACTTACAGATCTAGTTCCAGGCAGCTGGAATATGTCCTGACTGCTATGCCAAAACTTGACCTTACAACTTCCTAACTCTTAAATAAGATTGTTGCTAAGTCAATTAAAAGTACAAATTAAAGAACATGTTAATCAATAATGTATGTTGAAAAAAAATGTTAAATTTCCAGGTATTTGAGCTAGCACTTCAAATTCACTTCTGGACTCTGAATTAATTTTCTCATGGCATGGAAATTTACTACCAGCTTCTAGCAACAACACATGTCAAACTGGTAGATACTGTAGGAATTCATAATCCAACCCCTGTTAAATTATTTTGATTTACAGTGAATCACTTATTATATTCATAAATGCTAGGAAGTTAGTGAATAACATGATAAAATGACCCCCCAAAATAATTTTATAACTATGCAGGTGCACAAATCATAACATGTGGGAGATGACTCAAAGGATAATGGGAAATGAAGCAATTTCTGTAAGGACCGTATAAAAGGAGGGGGGACAGCACCTACCAGCCTAGCCTAGACTTCAAAATCAATTCTTTCAGGCAGAGTATAGCAGTCAAGCACAGGTCAACATAGTCAACAGTTACATTAAAACAAGCAAATGCAAAATACTTTATAATTTATAACAAGCAAATCATGTTGCTCATTCTTTTGAGGTTAAATGCTACTGACATAAGCTACACCTGAATCCAATCAGTGCAGAGACGTTGAGAAGATTCACACTCAAGGACTAAATTTGTCACAAATGGGTTGGTTTCCGATCTTAATGTAGCCAAGTTGCTTTACTCTGACCTCCATTGAACAAATCAACTTAATGGGCACTAGGAGTGCTATAAAACTTAACAATGGAGTGATTTTTAACTTTTAAAATATAGTTATGAAGCAAAATGTTGGATAGCTTCTACAATACTGGAAATCAAATTAAATCTAGACATTTTTTAGCAGTCATGACAGATATAATCCTAGTTACCATGTAAATTTATGGTAAGCTGCTGTGATATTAGCCACAGGTGCTATTTTTAATATATGGGCCGCATCTGGCTGGGAATAGAATTTCTCAGAGGACTGAAAATGACCTCACTATCAGACAATGGAAAGGAAAAAACAAGACCACTGTGGCATATAAAAAGCTGAAGATGTGGTCCACAACTGAATATTTCACATAAAATTCATTTTAACTCTGCAGTTGTAGTTTAAAGGATATTATGTTTTCAATATTTAAGAGGCGTGGATATATTTCAACCAAATAGCCAAAAGATTAAGAATGTAAGACAGCTATGAAATACCCTGGCTACACATATAAAACAAGTTTTCCAACCTTTGATCAATGCAAGGAAAAAAGTGATGTACTAGGACTTGAAAAGAAAGCATTTGTGGGGATTCATAAGCATGCCACAATACTAGATACTGTACTGTGCTCCGAACCAAGACACAATAATTACTGAGAATGATACAGCACAAATTCATTAATAAGAAGCAGTTTTTCCACATCTCAGCTTAGCATCATTAGTCACATTTTTTAAAGCTCTTTGGGGTCATTTATCATGGCAAAATTTCCTAAAGAAAACTTACATTAAATGACTCTCACCAGACAAATATCTTAAAAGAGATTACAGCATATTATCACTATTTAAATTTTATATCCAGTGAAAACCACTTGTTACTGTTATTAAAAATAATAATAATAAACAGGAAAAAAATAATATGTTCTAAACTACCCAAGTTAATCGAAAAAAGATACATAAATATGGAACCGATAGAAATCTTAGTTTTAAGTCACAGTTCCTGTCCTACTAGAATATGCCAAAAGAGAGAAAGAACTTGGCAAGTGTGGAAATGTGATGGAGGTCTTACAAATATTTAATTTATTATGAAAAAACTCATGCTAAGTTGAAAAACTTTCTTTACCTGAAATAAATTTCTAAGATAAATTTCAATGAAAATATTCTTCATACCACTGTCACTGTTCTTAGATCTTAGTGCCACCTAATCACATTTACATTTTTTCTTGCCTCCTTGGATAATTTAAAAGGATAATTTACTAGGATCAATACAGACCCTCCACTTTTCTAAGGTAAACAAATTCTATTCTACAAACTTCTCTTTTGCACTTTCAAATAACTCTAAAAAATTATAACCTCATCTACTCTACATGGCCATGAAGATATTCTGTGGTTCTGTACTAAGAGTGGTGTTTACTCTGGGTCTTTAATAAGTGTATGAAAAAAATGATCAAAGAATATTGCAAAGTAAAAGACATCACACAAATGTAACGGCATTATTATTGTTGTTGCTGTGGAGAGACCTGAATGATCCCTGCAACATGTGAGCAAACCTACAAAAGTTAAACTTAGCAAAAACATGCAGCTTTAAAAAAAAAAAAAGAGGAACAGAGGGTTGAGAGTATGGTTTATGCAAGAGAGTCTCTTACTCACTGACACATTCAGGTTAACATGGATGCTATGCTATCCAGTATCACTTCATATCTGGTTCCTTATATTCAGTGGCTAACAGGCTCTTTCAGAGTCACCTATTTCTAATCTGCCAAACAAACCTATAAAGTATTTAGTAACTGGAGGAAACGCTTAAGAGCTTAACATTAAGTCTTTCAGGCCATGAAGGAATTATTTACTAATTTTTTTGTTTTAGTTTACTGAATGGCATCTCTTCATGCCCTATGAGACTATATGTCCTGTTGATAGTTTCATAAAAACCTGCAAAGAATACAGAGCCTTCCTTAAATCCTTTTTAAAGCCTCCTTTTAAAAAAAAATAACTTAGGACTAGATTTCAAACAGCATTTCTCTTGGGTAAAATGAGATTTGTGCTGAAAAGTTTTCATCTAAGTTCCACATTTCACATAGAAATAGATTTGGGAGCTATCAAACATTTCCTTAACTACTGCTGCTGTCTTCTCCTTTTGGAAGATAAAGGAGAAAATCATCCAAAAGCTGATGTTAAAGTGTCTGTCCCACTCCAATACTGTAATGAACATCTTGAATTTACTCCACCTCTATGCCCTGGCTGGAGTAAATCTGATCAATTCAAAAACCTCATCATTCTCAACATCTAATCACAAAATTCCAAGTCTTGGCCTTCAATTCCATACAGATGTGCTTTAGCACAGGGAACCTCTTACTGAACCAGGTTCTGTATACAGAATGACTTAAAGCGATACTTCTTTAAGCTTGTTACAATTTCCCAAAAACACATCAGATACTTTGTACATTCAGATAAATAAATATCAAAGAAATCAGCCAAAGGATGGCAAGGCCATAACAAAGCTTCTATGATGCTACATTAAAAGAAAAAAGAAGCCAAGTAAAATAACCACAATTAATGGGATCTAAAGATAAAGAGTTTGTACTAGGTAATTCTGCTTAACTGGCTCCTAAGCATGACACTTTTGTAAGAGTTACAGGACTGAAAGTAGGGGGAAGGAAATAAAAAAGGGGGGACAATAGAAGGGAGGGCAGATAGGGGGAGGAAGTAATCAAAAGCAAACACTTCTGAAACGGGACAGGGTCAAGGGAGAAAACCGAGGATAGGAGGGAGGGAAATATAGTTAGTCTTTCACAACATGACTATTTATGGGAGTGTTTTGCATAATGATACATGTGTGGCCTATGTTGAATTACTTGCCTTCTTAGGGAAGGTGGGTGGGAAGGGATGGGGGGAGAGAATTTGGAACTCAAAGTTTTAAAAGCAAATGCTCAAAAAAAAAAAAAGGTTGTTTCTGCATGCAACTGGCAAATAAGATATATAGGTAGTGGGGCATAGAGACCTATCTTGCCCTACAAAAAAGTAATGGGAAAAGGGATGAGGTGGGGAGGGGGAGGAGGGTGATGGAGGGGAGGGCAGAATGGGGCAATCAGAGTGTATGCCATCTTGGAGTGTGGGGGAGGGTAGAGACGGGGAGAAAATCTGTAACTCAAAATCTTGTGGAAATCAATGCTGAAAACTAAAAAACATCAAATAAAATAAATTTTTAAAAAAAAGAGTTACAGGACTTCACTGAAAGATCTTCCTGGCAATAAGAGTTGCAAAGAATTTTACTTTGTATAGGTTAAATACCACTGCAAAAACAGTCTTGAGAGTCCTACAGCCTTCTACTAAATAGCATACTAGAGGAGCACCAAGACTGATGGCTTCCCTCTTAAGCATAAGCAATGAACTTGTTTTAAGTCTTGCATTTATAGTATTAGCAATTAAAAATTCTGCTCCTAATGTCACATCATCAGATGTACACAACACACTGTTTAATTTTACCTAGTAGAAAAGGGTCTGGCCTTTTTTTGTGTCATAGACCACTTCTCAGAATAATAATTGTAAATGCATAAAATGAAATACATAAGGTTATAAAAGAAATAAAGTATATTGAAATAAATGTGCAATTTTTTCCCTATCCAAATTCACACCCTGAAAACTAGCCACAGACCACATGTTAAAAATCTCTGCTCTAAGAAATGGGAAGGTAGAAACCAGTGGGAGAGAAAGGTCTTTATATAATTTGCTGAAAATAGAAATATGAAAAATAAAAATGTTACTCTGAAAGGCACTGATAGGGATTGTCTATGGTATTCAACAGTCTTACAAATATTTAGGTAGCAGCTTTTACCAGCTAATTCTATGTACAATGCTGGATGCTGCGTCTGTGTGTGTGAATCAGATCCCTCAACAATGCAAAATGCAAAAATAATGCAAAAACAATACAAAAGATCACACAAAGCAACGTTATTAAGCTACAAATGAATGGTGCCAACAATAAGTGCTAACAAGCTCAAAAGATAGAGGTATGACTGTAAATTGTGCCGGCTGAAGGGGAAAGAGCAGAAGCAACGTGAACAAAGATACGTACAGCAGACAGTAAGTAAAACTGGCCCAAAAAGAGGGTTCGTGTGAGTAGAAAATGAGGCTGGAAATATGGGCTGATTTCAAATGGTGAAGGGCCTTGAATGGCAGGTTAAGTAGTATGGACTTTCTCCTTAAAAAAAATAAAATAAAAAAAAAGAGCCATTGAGGGTTCTAAGCAGGGTGGTGACACTACAAAAGCATTCTATAAGGAAAATAAATTAGCAATAAATATAGGATGAGAGTCAGGGAAAGACCAGGCGATGTGGGGCTGGACTAGGATAACAGAAGTGGGGATTGGAAAGGAAAAAGATGCTTCATTTAAGAGCTTCAATAGATCCTTCACCTCATCAATCCACTGCCCAGATCCTCACGCCCCCAACCTCAGAGCCACAAATCCCTGCCCCCATGCCCCTCAGAACTCCATCCCAATCTTCCGGACCTCCCACCCCCAGAGTCCCACCTGTTCACAACTTCTCATAAGGAATAACTGATAATACAAGAATAGACTTGATAACTAAATAAGGAAATACAACAGAGGATTCTAAGGTTTCAAAAACTGAGTAACTTGGAAGAACAGTGGCCCACTGATGAAAATAGGAATAACAGGAAGAGAACAGTTTGGACTAGAAATGGAAAGGACTCGATTTTCGAAATGCTGAGTTTAAAATTAGAGTGCAGATTTACCAAAAGGTAGAGTTCCCCAGAAGAGCTTCCCATTTGTCAAAGCCCCTTCCCACGTCTTACATACCCCACCATACCTATCCAATAATACCTCCCATAATTTCCAATAAATATTCTCCACTTCAGTCAGGCCAATCTCCTCACTATCCTCTGGCCTCAATACTCTCAATCTTCATCTGGGCATTTTTGCTTATGCTATTTCCCTGCTCAGGAACACTACCTCTCCAAATTCTACTTAACACTCAAGTCCAGCCCTAAACTCACCTCCTGAAGGATGCTTTCCTTGATAAGTTCAATTCATATTAACCTTTCAATTCATTCCTGATCATCCTTAAGATACACTTCTATGTATTATGGGTTTTTTTTTCATATCTGATTTTACCTTAGTGTTTTATTAGCAATTCTTTCCTATGTCCTGTCTCCCCAAATATTTAGCCTTCAAAGAAGGGAGCTAAGCCACATACTTCATATGTAGGTATTCAATCAAGAGTCACTAAACAGAACTTTGTCGGACATTCAATTCAGGTCTATCAAGTCAACGAGTATAAAAACCACAATTTCGTTTGGTTTTGCATTTGAACACTGGGCCTGATATCAGATGACCCTGGTTCCAATCCTCACTCTAAGTCATTTCACACTTTTGTGGCTAAGTTCCCTCATCTGTGAAAGGTGATGGAAGTATCTGCACTGCTTACCTAAAAGGAGTGGAAGGAAAGCCCTTTGTAAGAGGTAAAACGGTGAACGTGACACCTTTGCATCATCAACACCAGCACTAGTTATGACATGACAGCAGCACAGGGGATCACAATGACAATATGTTGTTTTTAGATCCAGGGTTAAATGGACCAGGTCGAGGCATCTGCTGCACGTCTATATTCCTGGTTTACTTAGGAAGCATTATATTTGCACAGTCAGGATGAAAATGCTACGGCAAGGTGGCTCAGTTATACATACTCTGCTGGCGGTCAGTACAGCCATATAATGGAGATTCATTCATTAGCAATGTCTGCTGATTAGATAGGACTGGTTTAACAATAAGCTAAAGGACAGCAGTGCATGAGTAACTCCTAAATTAATAGAGCTTGGTTTATTTTTGCGGGAGATCGCTCATGGAAAAGTGATCCAATATGTATCCAATATGGACACTGCAGATCTTCTAAACAGGTTTCACTGTAACATAGTATAAGAATTATTGTGAGTACCAAGAAGGCTTTGTTTCCCTATCTCAGTTTCTCCATTTCTAAAAATCATTGACTGCTATAGCATATTACAACAGCAGCTGGTGGATCCACCTCCCTCAGGTCTCTCCCACTCCAAACCACCCTCCAATCTGCCACCGAAGTGATTTGTTTGCTTGTTGTCTTCCCCCGTTAGACTGTGAGCTCCTTGAGGGCAGGGACTGTCTTTTGCCTCTTTTTGTCTTCCCCGTATTTAGCTTAGTGCTTGGGATACAGTAGGCACTTAACAAATGTTTATTTACTACCTGATTAATATTTGTCTATCAGACCTACCCCAGGAAGGCACAGTAAGAACAAACATTTAAAAAAAATATTTCCTTGAAGGGGAGAGAGAAAGTGCTAGTAATTTATTTTTATTGGAGAACAAGAAAAGCAAAGGCAATTATATATATCTAAGGGCTAAGGTAGAAGAAACAAATGTACTCATGCTCTGTCACAATGTTTTCAGTGGGGTCTCTTCTGAGTACAGAAACCTACAGAGTTAAAGATAAGCAATGAAATCAATCAATTAACAAGCATTTATTAAGCATGTACAATGTGCTAGGCACTCTACTAAGCTGCAGAGACATAAATACCAAGAATGAAACAGTCCCTACTAACAAAGAATTTACATTGAGAGTTGTAGTCTCTGCTTTTGAGCAGAGAAAAGAATGCAGCCCTTTGGCCTGTGAAGAAAAACAGTGATGATGTCTTTCACCACTGATGATCTTCTTGAATCACCTGTTATTTACGTCAGTGTTTTGAAATAGACAATGAGCAGATAACTGGATTCAAACACACTTAAACCTTTAGGAAAACTCCAACTATGTAAATCAGCAGTGTCAGTTACAGCTCTGCTAGCAGAGGGGCTAGGGCAATGGAACAAATTTGAAATGGAATTGAAAAGAGCAAGGAAGAAACTGATTTTATTGAAGTTCTCTATTAATAGATTATTTTCTGTAAATAACAGGCCAACATTACTAATTCACATTAAACATACTTATGCAGCACCAGCAATCCAGCGCCTGAGCAATAAAACTCAAGTACCATTTTTCTTGTCACTTAAATTTAAGGTAACTAATTTGTGACTGCATTATACCAAGCTAATCTCATCTACAATTTCTTACAAATTTAAACCATTCACACTAAAGTTTCTTATTAAAAATAGCAATTTACATAAATGAAATTTATGTCTATGCATTTTATAAACATTTCTTGATCTTATAATAATTATGTACTCATATGATAACATCTGTTGATATTCATAGTCTCTAAAACCTGGCACAGATTTAACCCACATAATTTTCCATGCATCAAGAGCATTATCTGTAAAAAGCAATAAAAAGCAATGAATGCATTAATCACACAATATCATCTGTAATGCATAAATCTGAAATATCTTTCACGTCAACTCAACTGCTTTTTATTTTTTACACACCTGATTTTACACCATCTGTAAAAGGGCAAGACAAAGACCACTGAGGAAATTATACTTCATGACTGCTAGACTTCTACTAAATACTCAGACTAAATCCTGTAAACAGAAGATTTACAACACAACTAAGAAAAAATGATGCAGTTAAAAGTCCATTTTTATTAAAGAACAGTATAATGACCACAACAATTTCACACTGCAGTTTGGTTTCATATTTGCATTTCTGGCACCTGTTTTACATTTCCCAAAGTCTATCCAATGCATATGTTTTTGAAAGTACACGTCAGATCTACATCTTGAGTAGTATATAAACAGGGTAGAGTAAAATGAATAAAATGATAATGCTTTTAGCCTTCATTTCTTCCGGAATACTACCATTCCCTCGAGGACACAGACATTGATACACCAAACTCCAGCTGCTGAGCTCCAGATGGGTCCTACAGTACCTAAGAGTCCCACTGGAGCCTCAGAGAATAATAGTTCACCAATGTATCCACCAGCTTGAATTTTACCATGAGGTCCTAGAGGGAATATGGAGGAATGGAGAGAAATGATGGGACTTCTCTTGAATTCTGGCTAAAATTATATTACTTCTCAAACTCATGGAAGTTACAGATAATGTCTCTCACATGTTCTATACACCTATCACATTTTGATTCTGTGGGCTATATGAAAAAAAATTAATATAAATTTTTAAAAAAGAAAAAATTTAATATATACACTAAAACAATAATAAAAATCTACCTTTTCACTAACGATAGGACAATAGGTAGTATCATATTCCACAACAGTTTCCTGGGGGGTAGAGGGGGGAAGAATGGGATGATAGCATCTGCCAAAGCAAAAATATTGTTTTATTTGGTACACATAGATATGCTAAACTACATAATATGCAAAAGAATGCTTTCCAAAGCATGAGGTTGGTGTTCCTTAGATAGAACTTTACAGTCTTGGCCCAATGTCTTACCAGCCCTTTTTTGTGTTTTACGGTTTCTAGTAGAATGCCATACACATTCTATATATGGTTTCTAATATCAAAGAGAGATCTCACACATATGAAATAAGGCCAAAACATAACCACCAAATGAATTCTCATAACTGTTTCAGAGCTGTCTACTACTTTTAAAGACTATCAACTTTAAAGATTTTGATTACCAGCCTCTCATAGCATTAGTTTCTCAAAGTGTTCCTGTGAAAAGCTAGCCACTTTCAATCTTTTTAAGTCTATGCCCATTAAAATTTTTCCAATATATACTTCCTGCAGTTGCCAATCACCTAAAAGCAGATTTATATGACAACTCACAGGGCTTTACCCTTTATATATATCCAGATGACCAGAAAATCCAAACTCATTTACAAATGCCAAGCACCTTTGCGACCAGGCATTCTAAGCATTTCAATTGCTAGTTACCATGCCACCAGATAACCATGTTTTATTTTTATTATGGTATACTATGTTCTTTACTATTCTCAAAATACAGTATAATTTTGCATAATTCATTGCTTTAGTACTACCAGCAAGAGCTAAGAGTAGCTGCTTAAAGTACAATGACTACTCAACACATCTATATTGGCATTTATATCCAGGTTTCAATGGTATTTGTCCTCATCTGATCTTCAAAGTGAACATAGAGGCTTTAAAAATAATCACACAAACTTTCAGACAGAAAACCAAATCTTTATAAACTATCAAAAACTATCTAAAAAATATTTTAAGAGAATTACAAACTATTAGCAACAATATTAAAGAATACTCCAAATCACTAATAATAAGGGGAATTCAAAGGAAAGCAGCTCTGAAGTTTCACTTCACATTCAGCAAATTGGCAAAAATGACAATAGATTGGGAATAATTATGTCAGGCCCACTACTACCTCATTGTCGGGGCTGTGAATCAGTACAACCATTTTGGATAACAATCTGAAAATATCCAAAGAGAGTGCAAAGAAAATGCCCATACCTTTTGACCCAGAGATTCCATTAGTAGGCTTATACCCCAAGGAGGCTACTGATAAAAACTAAGTTCTTGTTTATGCCAAAATATTTTCAGAAGCACTTTTTGTAACATCATAATAGCAAAGAATTGGAAATAAAATAGATACCTCTTGACTTGGGGGGGAGGGGTGGTTGAACAAATTGTGGCACATGAACACAACGGAATTACCATTGTGCTATAAAAAATGATAAATGTGATAAATACAGAGAAGCATAGAAAGATCTATAAGAACTAATGCAGAGTGACATAAGCAGAGCTAAGAATAAAAATATAGTGACTACAACAATATAAATAGAAAGAACCACCACAAAAAATAAAAATCAGAAATGAATGTTGCGAAATTACAAAGAATAAGCATAATTCAAATGAAGAAGTATGAGAAGATAACTTTACCCCATTCCTTTGCAAAAAGAGAAGGTCCACACATGTACAATTACACACATTTTCAGATTTTTTCTATGTATTGATCAGTCATGCTGACTTTTTTTCCTATTCCTTTTTTTGTCTTTAAAAAATATTTGTTATATGAGATAGCTCTCTGGCAAGCAGAAATGTACTAGGAGAAATTATGATGATATGAAAATCAAAAGACATCAATAAAAACTTACCAGTAAAAGAATTCTCCAAGACACTAATAAGAGAAATGCAAATCAAAATAATTCTAAAGTTTCACCACATCCAGCAAACTGGCAAAGATGACAAAATATGGAAATAAATAATGTTGCAGGGATAGTGGAAAGACACCCACATAATGCATTGCTGATACAGCTGTGGATCAGTACAACTATTTGTAAAATAAGTTGAAATTACACAAATAAAGTACCTAAAATGTCCATATCCTCTGACTCAAAGATGCCCCAAAAATACCCCAAGTAGGTCAGTGATAAAAAGAAAGACTCCATTTACTGCACACTGAAATATTTACAGCAGAAATTTTTATGGTAGCAAAGAACAAAATAGATACCTATTGACTGGGGAATGGTTGAATCGTGGAATATGTGCAATATGACTGGGCTGCAAGAAATAACAAATATAAACAAATAAGAAGCAAGGAAAGACTTACATGAACTAATGCAGAGTCAAGTAAGCAGAGGTGAGAAAACAATATACACAATGACTACAACAATGTAAATGAAGAGAAAAACCACCACAAAATAGTCAAAAATGAAAGATGAAAATCTAAAGTAATAAATTTGGTCCCAAGGAAGTGATGAGAAAAGATATCACCTCCTATCCTTTGTAGAGGTGGGAGGTCCACAGTATACACACACTGAATATAATGTCAGATTTTTTTCAATTTATTGATCAGCTTTGCTGATTTTTTTTCTCTTCTTCCTCTTTCTTTTCTTAAAAAAAAAGTCTTTATTATAAGGGATAGCTTTTGGGGAGCAAGCAGGAGAAGTACAGTGGGAAATTTATGCAATGTAAAAAAAAAAGATCAATAAAATTTTATTTTAAAAAATGATCCCCAAAATTGTTCAGAAAACTCAATGCAATTTTATTTTGTAACCTGTTTATCTTTACGGTACAGGAAAATATTACTATCGTTTCTATGTAAAAATTTAAGTATCAAAAATGCTTAAGGTACAGGGGCTTGATGTTTCCTAATTAATCAGAAAAAAAGTTTTATTGCTGAAAATGTTTCTAAAACACATTCATCCAGTTTTCTGCCTTATGGCTAGTATACTGTACATAACAATCATTCTTTGCAAAGCCCTGAGCTCAATATTCTGAACATCAATTATCATTGCAGAATGCCATATGCATGAAAGTGTAGGGCTGAGCTGCCAACTGGAAGATGTACCCTTAAAGATGGTTTACTGTTAAAGTTACCTTCTTTACTAAATCTGATCTTGATTGGTATTCTTGTAATTTGCCTCTTTTTCCTAAAAGTTCAGTGAAGAAAAAAATTCTGGCTGATTAAATGTTCCACTTCCTTGGATTCTGGTTAAATGAAGTTTCCTTTTTTCCTTCAGGGTTTTTTGTTGTCACTGTTATTTTGAAGCTTAGCACAAGCTAAAGAACTATGCAAAAGCAGTAACTTATCAACAAACACCTTGGGCCACAACTCTCAAATGCACTGTCACATGTTCAAGTCCATTCAAAACTCATCATGGTGTAAGTACGTGCAAATGCCAAAAAACTTTGAAAACACAACACCAAACTCCTAATTTATGGCTGACAGATTGCTCACGGTGACCAGATGCCAAGTTCCATGACACTGCCAAACAGTCTTGATAACATGAATGCTCTTCAAGGGCTAAGTCCCACACCAAAAAGCCAAGGGTAAGACCTACACTGAAGCTTATCCAAACAGGCTGTAATAACCAGGAGGGGGGAGGGGGGAAGGAGGACAGTAACAGAGCACCTTTAAAGCGCGTATCACTAAATGACATCCACATCAACAACAGTTTTTCTTACCTATTTTTACCTGGTGGCGTTAGGAATTACTTCTATTAAGTGACTTAAATGAAGTCCTTGGCCTCGAGTAACTTACAAAAATATTTGTCTTTGTTTTGTGTTAAAGAGACATAAAAATAACTGAATAAATATGGAACAGAGCTCGTAACAGCATCTACACTCTGTTTTGCGGGCTGAGTGAAGGATGAGTCACGAGCATCACACATCCAAAGAGGAAAAAAAGCAAAAACTGTCTCAAAAATCCTAATAATAGTATGGTGGGAGTAGCTCACATTTATATAGCGCTTACTACGTGCCAGGTACTGTGCCAAGCACAGTATCTCATCTGATAGGAGGCAGAGGCTATCATTACTCCCATTTTACAGACGCAAACAGAGGTTAAGTGATTTGTCTAGGGTCACACAGCTAGTCTGAACTGAATTTGAATTCAGGTCTTCCTGACTCCAAGCCCAGTACTTTATACCCTGTACCACCTAACTGCCAAATAAAAAATGAAAAGAGTTAAAGAACAGCTCAACGTAGAGTTTTTGAGCTTGGAAGGACAAGGGAACTCTAATACCAAAAAAAACCCTGGAAAAAGATTAAGAGATGGTAAAGGGACAATTACATGAAAGGATATTTGAGCAAACAGGAAAAGTAGATTACAGGATGGAAAATAAGGGACAATGGAAGTAGAGAACTCAGATGAGTTTAGCATAGGGTTTTGAAGGAGAGATCTCGACTCTGGATAGAGAACATGGGAGGCCAGTCAACTGGGCCCAAAGCCTGACCAATCAGCTATTTGCATTTACTCAGTATATATTTTACATTTACTTATCTATGTATATGCAATTCTCTCTAATAGAATATAACCTCCTTGAGGACAGCAATGGTTTTATTTTCATCTTTGTATATCCAGTACTTAATACACTGTCTGACACATAGTAAGCACTTAATAAATGCTTGATAAATGAATGAGTCAGGAAGGAATACAGTGTTTTCAGCCTACAAAAATGCCAACAAGTCAGTAAAGGATGAGATTAAGGAAGGAAGGAACACAGCCTCCAAAAAAGACCAAAACTTTGGGAATTAGGTTAAATCAGAGTCAGCTTTTCTGCACTCCTTGTGATCTGAATTATCTCCCCCACTTGACCATCTATTGCTGCTCCTTGTTTCCTATTAGGCTTGGTTCACTGGATGGAGTGCTTAAGAAAACTGACCCTGCACAACTTTTGATTTTATACTGACTCAATGACTAATTCTGACTCTTTTCCCAGGAGGAGATTTCCCAATTTCATCCCCACCAACATACGTTTTGAAGAGCAACAGCATCTTAAATATTTACAGTACAAGATGACAAAAATATAACACTAAAACTTACCTGATTAAAATTTTTGAAACAGAATTCTTTATATATAGCATCTCTTTCATTTAATTCTGACCATCCTGAGGCTTTGAGGTCATGTAAAACTTGGTTCCTTTCTTCTGTTGTTAACCAATGAGATTCTGCAGACTAGTAAGAATAAAATAACCAAATGAGAATTTAGACATGTCTTTAATTTACTAGTAGAACTTATAGCATTTTGTATTGACATTATATGAAGTTTTTTTTAAAGATTCATGTAGCTAAGAAGCTTTAAAAATAATAGTATCAAAGATGAGTCATTCCCCAATTGATAAATGGTCAAAGGATATGAACAGGCAGTTTTTCAATGAAGAAATCAAAACTATACATAGTCATATGAAAAAGTGTTCTAAATCACTGTTCATTACAGAAATGAAAATTAAAACAACTCTGAGATACCATCTTACGCCTATCAGACTGGCTAAAATGATAGAAAGAGAGAACAAATGCTGGAGGGGATGTGGAAAAATTGAGACAGATGCACTGTTGGTGAAACTGTGAACTGATCCAACCATTTTGAAAAGCAATCTGAAATTATGCCCAGAGTTATAAAACTGTGTATACCCTTCAACCCAGCAATACCACTGTTATATCTGTTTCCCAGAGTGATTAGGGGAAAAGGAAAAGAACTTATATATTCTAAAATATTTATAGTAGTTCTCTTTGTGGTGGCAAAGAACTAGAAATCATGGGGATGCCCGTCAATTGGGGAGTGGCTAAATAAGTTGTGGTATATGACTGCGATGAACTACTACTGTGCTGTAAGAAATGATGAGGTGGCTGATTTTAGAAAAACATGGGAAGACTTGCATGAAATAATGAAGAGTGAAGTGAGCAGAACCAAGAGAACGTCGTACACAGTAACAGCAATGTTGTTCTAAAAACAACTTTGAATGACCAAGTCATTTTGAGTATCGTAAATATTCAAATCAACTTCAACTTCCTGAAGTTAAAGATGCTATCCATATCTAGAGAAAGAACTATATATATACATATATATGTATGCATATATACATATGTGTGTGTACATACATACATACATATATATAGATATAGATATAGATATAGATATAGATATAGATATAGATATAGATATAGTATGGTTTCACAAGGAGGGAGGGAGGAAAAATAATTCTTAAGTACACAGCAGAGAACAAAAGAAAATTTAGAAGGAAGTACAGAAAAGCACAGTGGCTTTGAAAACAATATATAGTATTTATTACATAGTCTTTCAAAAAAGTAAACACTGTGAAATGGAAATTCATGGTCTTATATTGAATCCTCTTTTTATGTTGTGCTGTGTATGTGGGAATATTCTTTTTTTGTCTTATTGTACTTAAGTTCAAAATGAATAAAAATTTTTTTAAAAAGAAAAAAATAGCATTCTCTAATGTATAAGAATATTCATACATGAAAATAATTCCTAGTAATTTGCTCTTTCACAAGCATTCAGCACTAATTCCCAAAAAGTATATGGGCCAAAAGTAAGATAAATTCATATGTGATTTCATATCTTTCATACATGCAACATAAGCATTCTGTGAGAGGATGAGATTTCAAAGGTACTCCAAAAGACCTTCCTACCCAAAAGAATTCCTCTTCTACCTGCTCACAGATGAGTGACATTCCATAATTGAGTCTCTTCCTTTAACTTCAAACCTGCTAAATTCTTATCACTCATTTATACTTCAGCAAAAATGAATTTCTCCTATTCTTTCCTCAAAGCAAGTTGACAAGGGAAATATATATATATGTCCTACAAGGTGGGACAGAAGGGATTTATCAATAAAAATAATATTACATTAAAGACACAAAATTTCACCATTTGATTTGATGTTAAAGGTGCTTTTTCTGGCAGCAAAGGACTAGAAACAAAGTAAATGTCCTTCATTTGGTGAAAAGCTAAACAAATTGTGGTACAAGAATGAAAGAACATCCCTGTGCTGTATGAAATAACAAACACAGTAAATACATAAAAGCATGGAAAAACACATGAAATGATGCAAAATGAATAAGCAGAGCTAGGGTGCACACAATGACTACGATGATGTAATGGAAAGAACAACCACAACAAAACTGAACATCACAAAATTATAAAAAAAAAAAAATAAAAAAACAAGCTTGGCCCTGAAGAAGAGTTCTGGTATAGTATCTCTCCCTGTCCTGATCCTGTGTAGAGGTGGGAGTCCACCGATGTGGAACATATAAAGTCTCAATAGAAAATGAAATTTTTGCAATGTGTTGACTGGTTTTACTGAATTTTGTTTTCTCTTCTACTTTTTGAAAAACTTCTGTTATAAGGGCTCACTCTCTAGGAGCAGGGAGACGAGGGCATAAGGAAAAAATATAAGTGATGTACAAAAAGTTATCAATAAAAATCTATTTTTTTTATTTTAAAGGTACTGAAAATGCTACAAAAAGATGCAAAGTAGGAAGTGGCTGAAACCTAAATCAGGGTCTTTCAGAACTCAACTGTTGCTTTTATAAAAGTGTTATCCTTACCATAATATGATGCTTACTATCCATTCTCATCAAAATACATACTGAATTTTTTCTCAGAGTGGGGATGAATGTACTTTATAGACACCACTCAATTCAGGGATACCACCTGTGACCAAGAATCAGAGAGCCCCCTCTCAAACTGGATATCCTACAGATACCTCAAAATCAACAGGTTAAAACAGAATTTAGGATCCTTCCTCAGAAGCCCTCCCCTCTTTCCAGTTTCCTTTTCCTGTCCAGAGCACCATGATTCTCCCAGGCCAAAGATGTCAAACATGCCCCAATCAGACAAAATGTAATTGGAAAATAGTTAATAAGATAAAAATATAATAGAACATGGATGATATTAATACATGGTTTTCTGTGTAAATATACAGCCTTCAGGGATATAGGCTAGTGGCCCCTGTTTCTATTTGAGTTTTGACACCACCGCCTCCAGTTCCCAATCTCCGTATCATCTTCATCTCCTCTGTTACAAAACTCATCCCACATATCCAATCTATTGAAAAGTCTTGTCTTTTCTACCTCCACAACATCTCTTATTTATATCCCTCCTTTCCACTGATACTGCCACCACCACGGTGCAGCCCCTTATCGACCCAGACCTGAACTACTACAATAAGCATACTGGTTGGTCTCCCTGCCTCAAGCCTCTCCCGACTCCCGTCCGTCCTCCACTCAGCTGCCAAAGTGACCTTCCTAAAGCACAGGTGTCACCACGTCCCTCCCTTACTCAATAAATACTAGTGGTTTCCTATTACCTCAAGGATTCAGTATCAAATCCTTTATTTAGCTTTGAAAGTCTTTGACAACCTAGCCTTTCCTCTTACACTTTACTCCCCTCCGCACAGTCTACAATTCTGTTACACGGAGGTTCCTTGTACGCTACGCTCCATCTCCCATCTAGACGCTGTTCCACTACGGCTCTCAAGCCTGGAATGTTCTCATTCTTCACTTCTACCTTCTGGATTCTCGGACTTCCTTTTACATTCAGCTTGAGTCACCCCTCCCGTCCGCTGCTAGTACTTCCCCTCTGAGTGACTGAGTGTGTGTTGGGTGGGGGGCGGAGAGTGGGGTTTGTATGCACATAATTGTTTGCCTATTGTTCCCCTCATTAGAACGTGAGCTCCTGAAAGCAGTCACTATATTTTTGCCATTATCTGAATCCCCAGAACTCAGCTCAATCCCTGGCACACAGTAATCATTCACTAAATGCTTGTCGACTGATTGACCCATTTTCTCCATCAAAAGCTAAAGGGGTCATATGCAGGTATAACCACAGCGGCGGTAGCATGCGTGCTAACAAACCTGACATTTTTCCAAATGTTTAGCAATTATTCTTATTAGAGAATATGAGAGGCAGTCATGGCAGAGTGAAGAGGACCAGTCTTCAGGAAGTCTGGGACTCAAATTCTGTCTCTGATTTACTGTGAGAATAGGAATTTAAGAAATTACTTAACTTCTCCTCCTCACAGGAAAGTAGAAGTAACACCCAGGTTCTGAATTCACAAACCTTTTGTTTTCATCACAGCTAACAAGCCACAGCATTACAGCAAATGATGTAGGTGGCACAAGTTAGCCTATTCCATGCTCGTCAATCATGCACAATTCCTGAAGAATCTGTGATTTCCTGCGTGGGTCCCCCTCTCACTGAAGCACACACTGCAAAGATTTACAAGATGGCTTGCTGTGGCCAAAAATATTCACCGCTCACCGGCCAACCACCAAGTATGAGCACCTCTGGATTTAGCTAACCTAGTCCTTAGACAAAAATTACAAAGTGAATCCGTAAAAGCATACTCGGAGCCTTTCCGACTTGAGGTTTTTTAAATGTCAGAGCCTGTACTCCACTAGGATAGCCTTTGAGTTGCCAGCGTCCCCTCCATGACACATCAGAGGAGGTAAACAATATAGCAACTGTAAATACTTTAACAGTGTCAGCTAGAAAAAAAATTAAAGCAGAAAACAATACATGGGTTCTTGCCTGAGATGTTTCAATTAAAGAGCACACTTAAGTGTACTTTGTGACGGGTCTGTTCTTTTCCCTTTTACTCACCCAGGTCTTTTCATCCTGACTCTTATGTCCACCTGCAAATTCTCTAGAGGCCCCCCACACACACTCTTATAATTGCATGGATACCAATGAAGTATGACAACTGTTCATCACCTATCCTTTTGCTTCGGTGTAGGCACATGACTGAGCCACCTCTTTTCTGGTTATACATCTCTGCCATGACATCCTTTACTTCTGCACAATTCTTTCTGGGGTGTGTGTGTGTGTGTGTGTGTGTGTGTGTGTGTAAGTCAGTTGTAGACTGTGACATTCCATGACTAGTAGTCATTAAGTATTCACAGGAGAATTTTTGTTGTTCACTCATATTTAGTTATGGATCACACAGCTAACAAATGTCTGAGGCAGCTTTTGAACTCAGAAGGATGAGTCTTTCTGACTCCAGGCCCAGAGCTCCATCCGCTGTACTACCTGGCTTGCCCCCCTCACAGAAGAATATGAATAGAGAAAAAAATGAGCCTGTGTTTCAAAAGCAAACCTAAAATCATTAAAACATTATGTAAGGTGGGGGACTGTTGGTGTAGAACACTGCATAAGAAGTAAGAATTGGGCAATATGTCACTTAGTTTTGCTGAACTATGTTGTTTTTCTCTTTTTAATTCTTTTTTATAAGAGAGAGTTCTCTAGGAGGATGGGAGAGGACTATATTATGAAATGTAGGTATTTTAAAAACAAAAGATATCAATAATTTTTTAAAAGCAACCATGCAACTGGAAACAAAGTGGATATTCCACTGATTGTGGAATGGCTAAATAAACTGGTACGTGAATGTAATGGGATAGTACTACCCTATAATAAACAATTAGTATAGAGAAGTAATGAAAGGATTACATGAACATTGATGCAGAGCAAAGTAAGCAGAGCCAGGAAATTAATACACACAACGATTACAACAACGCGAATGGAAAGAAAACCACAAAATAATCGAAAAAGAATTGCAAAATTAAAAAGAACTAGCTTGACCCCAAAGAAAAGACTCTCCCTACTCCTTTGTAGAGGTGGGAGCATCAACAGGTGAGAGGCCTTATGTATAACATCCATTTTTTTTAATGTATTGATCTGTTTGTATGTTATCTCCCCTATATATCTAATGACTGTGAGGTCCCTGGGAACAGGAACTGTATCTTCAAAGCTTAGCACAGTACCTGGCACACAGTAGGCACTTAATAAATTTTGTTGACTGACTGGACATAAGGATAAGGACACTGAAAGGCAACACAAAACAAGATATCAACAAAAACCTGTTTTTTAAAAGGACTGTGCGATCTCTCTCCTCCTCTTCAATTCTAGGCCCAATTCATTATTTATCTAGTGCCTCTCTAGTTAACTTTATATCAGAGTCTAGGAATTCTTCGCAGGCTCGTTTTTTCCTGAGATAGTTATGCCAAACTCTGTTGAGATACGGATCTCATTTATGAAACTCTGCAATACTCTGGTGCTTGATATGACCAGCACAATATCTTGGAACAGGAGCATTCCCAATTCTTCTTCATCACCATCATCATCATCATCATCATCATCATTCTAGAGAATCCCTCTTCCATGTGGAGTCTGTGTCCCTATTTTACTCCTCAAATGAAATGAATAAATCAAAGTCATCAAAGTTTTCGCTGTTTTAACATGTTTTAAGGAATCTTACATAAATTTAACATGCATGAAACGTGTCAAACACGTACGAGCCACGCTGTTGTTTTGTTCTACATAATGGAATTTCTTATAATCAATGAGCACGACGGTATGTTGCATTCTCTACCTTTCTGTCGGCTGTGTAAAGATAAGAGTTTGCTGAATACTGTTTGTGAATCAGACAGCCCGAGAGCTGCGACGTCTAAGTTGCTTTTCACCACTAGGTGGCGGCATATGTTAAAGTCTGGTGTGGAGAATGATTGTTTCACTGAGTAAAAGGAAAAATTGTAGGACGGCTTTAGATAACTGAAAGCACATTGACGGGAGGTAAAAGATTGAACGGACAAATGGATGGATGGACATGTACGTATGAATGTGTGTATATGTGTGTAAGCATATGTGTCTATGTGCATATATACATGTGTATATACGTATATATCACTTAATATTCACATTAACCCCCAAATGATGCTAAAAAAAACCCCACACGAGTGACTTGAAGCAAACTGAATAATCACTCGTGTCAAATACGCGGGTGGATTCGTTAGAAAGTGACTGCTTTTATAAAGCACAGATCACACGAGCTTTCTAATTCGCGATGTCATACATCAAGAGAAGCGAAACTGATGAAAACGCTTAAGAATGCGCTCCGATGCGCCCGCACCTGAGTAATCAGACTGGGAAAGCTCCTAAGCTGAGTAAGGGAGGGGTGGCAGGGTCTGGGCACCAGTGGCCGTGGGTAAGTCATTTCCGACCTGACTTCGGTAAGTGACGGGGATGCTCGGTTGAAGCTGCCCTAGCGGCCCCCGGGGAGGGCAGGATTCACCCCCGGCTCCAGCGAGCCCCGACCCCAACCCCGACCCGCGGGCGCACAGACACTCGGACTCTGCCCAAGGCAACCTGCGCTTGACTCGGGGAGGATTTCTGGGAAGATGGGCCGGCCCTCTGGACGCCCCGGCTCCGCCCCGGACCGCCCGCGCCCGCGCCCCGAGCGAGCTCCCCTGGAGCCCAGAGGCCGCCCGCCCGCCAGCCCTCGCCGCCTCACTCACGCACCATGGCTGAGAGGCTCCGGCAGCGGCCCGGAGCGAACCGCGGCGACCGAAGGAGCGCGGGGAGAAGCCGGCCCCGGAGTCCCAGCGCCGCAGCCGACATGGGTCCGCACGGCGCAGCCCCGCCCCGAGGCGACCACCGAGCTGCCTGAGCCGCGGCGCCCGCAGCCCGGGCCCCCCGCGCTACACCCGGCCCGGCAGCCCCCGCTCCCGGAGCCCCGGTGCCTCCCGCCGCCGGGTCCGCCCGGGCTGAGTCCCGGCTTCCCGGGCTGCTGGGGCCCAGACGCTCTGGCGGGCGTCGGGCCCGGCGGCGGGAGAGCTAAAGAAGGACCCTTCGGGGCCTGGGACCATGCATGGAAATAACTTTATTGACAGCGGAGGAAGCACCAGCTCGCCGAGCATCAAGGTCTGCGGCCTGCGGCTGCGAGCGCTTCCATCTGAGGCCCTAAAGAACCGGCGCGGGCCCAAGGCGCCCCTCCCCGGGCCCTCCCGCTGCGCCTGCGCACTGCCCGCGCGGCCTGTCCGGCGGTGAGAAGGCAGGCAGGCGCCTTTGCTGACCTTCTCTTACCCGCACCCCCACCGGACCTGGAAGAACTGCTTAAGGATGCGGTTTGGGGTCATTCGTATTATCCAGGGGTCTAGCCACAAAGAGTTACTCAATGTCCAACGAAGTACTTTGTATATATTTATTATGTTTATATTTATTCTATATTTACTTTTATAGAATTATATACATGTATAGTATATACACTTACATAATTACAGACATGCTTCTATAAAATATATACTTATAGAATTACGTGTTTATATCGTATACCACATATACTGATAGAAAAATATGATAGAGGTTCTGAATATTTGTATTTATTCTATCTGTGTATATGTAGAATATATATATTTTTATGTGGTATGAAATTTGGCAGAATTCTGTTTATTAGTAAAGACATTGTTCCTGACAGTTTAAATTCTTTAGTTTTAACTCCAATTCTACTTAACGAGGTCATTCTAACAATAAAATTGAATTAAGCTAAAATAAAATGCTTCGCATCTTTTTTTAATCAAATGGTTCCCCAAATATCCAGCCAGACATTTACTTAATTGATTAAATTTTTCCTAATCTCCACGCCTTTCTAAAAGTCCCTTCCTCCCACTCCTGAATCTCAGTCTGCAAACCCTTCTAAATGTCCCTCCCTTACCACATCCCCCAGTTCTGTCACCTCTCCACAAACCCAGAAGACTTCTACACCCTCCAGATGTATACCTTGCTTGTTTCCTCTTCAACCCACACCCAATGAGTGAGCTTCCAACATTACCAGCCCTGCACCCCACCTGCTTCCTGTGTATTACCTTTTCTTGCCCAGTTTTGTTTTTTAGAATCACACCATC
The DNA here is from genome assembly GCF_011100635.1 of Trichosurus vulpecula. Lineage (NCBI taxonomy): Eukaryota > Metazoa > Chordata > Mammalia > Diprotodontia > Phalangeridae > Trichosurus > Trichosurus vulpecula. Next base: position 28,485,101 of record NC_050575.1, on the reverse strand, counting down.
ATACAAAACTCAGCCCCAACCTTTCTTGCAAAATATTCTAGTGATGATGACAATTTTAAGAATACTTGTAACATTTTCATAGATAAGAAGTAAAAAGTTTGACCTTAATGAGTGCCTTATGATTAGTCTTTAATATTTTCTTTATATTTCTTCTGGGTCTTTTATCTTGAATTTTCCATTAAGTTCTGGTCTTTTTTGTCACAAATACCTGAAAGTCTTTCTGTACATCAAATATCCATTTTTTTAAAATTCAGGATCATACTCAACTTTGCTGGGTAAGTTGTTCTTGGTCTCAACCCCAGCTCTTACATTCTTCGAAACATCTTCCACCACCTATGGTTTTTTACTGTAGAAGCTACTAGGTCTTGTGAAATCCTGACTGTATTTCCATAGTATTTAAATTGTTTTTTTTTCTTGTTGCTTGCAATATTTTCTCCTTAACTTAGGAGTTTTGAATCTTGTCTATGACATTCCTGTAAGTTTTCCTCCTGGGATCTCTTTCAGGTGATAAACAGTAGGGTTTTTTCTATTTCTACTTTACCCTCTTGTTCTAGAACTTTAGGGCAATTTTCCTTAATAATTTCTTGTAATACTGTATCCAGATTCTTTTTTTTGATAACTTTCAGGTAGTCCAGCAATTCTTATCTTTTCTCTCTTCAATCTGTTCTCCAGATCAGTTCTTTTTCTAATGAGATGTTTCAGATTCTCTTCAATTTTTTTCTAGTTTTATTTTTTCTTGGTATCTTATAACATCATTCAATTCCTCTTGCACAATTCCAGTTTTCAAGGAGTCATTTTCTTCCTTAAGATTTTGGACCTCTTTTTCTAACTGGTTAATTTTTTCATAATTTTCTTGGATTGCTTTTAATTTTTTTCCTAGTTTTTCCTTTATCTCTTTTTTTAATTCCTTTTTAAGTTCTTCCAAGAGCTGTTTTTGGGCTTGTGACCATTTGACATTACTCTTTATGGTAAGGGTGGCTTTTTTTTTTTACCTCATTATCTGTCTCTGAAAATAAACCCAGGTCTTAGTTTACACCATAGTAGCTATCTATGGTCAGGTTCTTTTTCCTTTGCTTACTCATTTTTATTTTTTATTTTGTATTTAGCAGCTTATTACTATATAATATTATTATTATAATCAGATATTACCCACAACTCAGGATAAAAACATGATTATAATAAGCTTTATAGAACTATGTCTACAGTATTCTATATAAACTTATATAGACATATTTCTATAAAATATATACTTATATAGAATTATATACCTAAATAGTATACCAAATATACTTATAGATACACTTCTATACAATTATACTCTATGTATTCCTTGCCAATTACATGCGATAATTTTCTCTTTCATTTCTCTTCCTTCTCCATTTCCTCCCTGCTCTCAGTGTATTCTTCATCTCCCTTTCCATCCTTTCTACTTGGATTCTCTCAATGATTTCTGGTGATGATAGGGCTCAAAGGGGACACATCAATCATTTCCCTTAGAATGTGAGCACTTTATTCTTGTTTAGTCTTTTATGGTTATTCATTCATTGTTTACATTTTTATGGGCAGCATGATGGTACAGTGGACAAAGTGCCACACCTGAAGTCAGAAAGACATATGAGTTCAAATCTGGCTACAGATACTAGCTCTGTGACCCTGGGCAAGTCATTTAACCCTGTTTGCCTCAGTTGAGCTGAAGGAAATGGCAAACCACTCCAGTATCTTTGCCAAGAAAACCCCAAATGGGGTCATAAAGAGTCTAAAAAAATTGAAGAACAAATTACTGTTTCTCTTAACTTTGGTGTTTACGCTTCAAAGTTTCTACACAGGTCCGGTCTATTTTTTCATCAGGAATGCTTAGAAATCTTCTATTTCATTAAAGATACACTTTTTCCCCTGTAGCATTAGATTTAGTTAGCTACGTATGTTATTCTTGGTTGTGAGCCTGTGTCTCTTGCCTTCTAGAATATCATACTCCACACTCTCCAATCCTTAAAAGTGGCAGCTGCTAAATTGTGTGTGATCCTGACTGTGGTTCCTTTATACTTGAATTCTTTCTGACTGCTTGCAGTACTTTTTCTTTGATGTAGAAGCTCCAGATTTTGGCTAACGTTCCTGAGAGTTTTCATTTTTGAGATTTCTTTCAAGAAATAACTGATGGATTCTATTTCTACTTTACCCTCTGGTTCTAAGATACATGGGCCGTTTTCTTTTAAGATTTCTTGAAATATGATGTCTTGGTTCATTTTTGGGTCAACTTTTAAGTAGTCCAACAATTCTTATTTTCCTCCCCTGATGTTTTCCAAGTCAGTGTTTTTGCTGAGATACCTTAAATCAATACTGCTAAATTGAAACAGAAATGGATTCCTGTCAGCCATGTATTGACTTAGAAATTCACAAATTAACATCATCTATATCACATTGCACTTTTATTTTCTTCAACATTTCCCAATGACATTTTAATCTGGTTCAGACTGCAATGTGACATTTTGCAGCCCACAGGCCATAAGTTTAACACCTCCACCTTACAGTATCTTGTTTTATCAGTCTTTTGACTTTAATATTTCTTGTCATTAGCTTCTATTTGGTCCATCCTAATTTTCAGGGAATTTGTTGTTTGGACAAGGCTTTGTACCACTTGTGCCAAGCTATTAATTCCCTTTCCAATTCTTTTTTCCATAACTCTCATTTCTTTTTACAATTTTTCTTTTAGTACTTTCATTTATTAAAATCATCTTAAACTTGCTTCATCTTTTCCAGAAATTCTAATTAGATTTATCCCCAAGCTATATTTTTTTTGAGGCTTTATGTGTATATATTTTGGAGTCATTATCCTACAGCTTTGTGTCTTAAGTATCCCTTTTGCCATAATAGCTCTTTATACTGGGATACTTTTCTTGGTGGAGGGCAGGGGAGCCTTATTCTTCCAGCCTGCTTTCTGGCTTTGGACTTCATTGCTATACTTCTGGAAGGAATGTCAAGGCTGGTCCTGCTGCTGCTTTCTTGGGGGCATTGAGCTCTCATGGACAGCTCAGGCTGGGGACCTAAAAGCTTTCAGTGGTGGGATCTGAGGCAAAGTCTGATCACTGGCCCCCTGATTTGAACTTTGTAAATTCTGACCTAAGTTTGGATCTGATCAACAGTAAACTGCTGCTAGACTCAGTCCCTATCAGTCATCTGGAAAGTTCTAGTGGTTCAGAATTACAGATGGTCTGGGATTCCTGCCCTGCTTATTCCACTGCAGGTTTTAGGCTGGGCTAGAAACTAAAACTGAAACTGCACTTGAGGTCCAAGCCACAACGCTGCTACTTGCTTCTAAACTTGCCTTTTTCTTAGTACACAGGGTATGCTACTCCTCATCCAGGAAAGCCATCGCTACACAAAGGTCGCTTCCATCAGCTTTGATACGTAGTAATAGAGCGGCCATTTGACACCTGTTCCTGTACTCTACATGGGATCTAGCCCCTCTGCGGTGGATCTGGAGCCCTTCTTGGCAGGGGGCACAGCCTCTCTCTGCACTGGAATGTTCTGCATAATGCACTCCTGGACAAACAAACCTTTCTGCCTCCCTGTGCCAACTTGGTGTGGGAAAATGACCCAGTGACTTTCTTGGATTTCCCCATTAGTATACAGTAGGTTCTGTTTTCTAAATCTCTTTGGAGGAGTTTGGTGCAGGGTGGAAGCTCACCATTTCTTCCTACTGCTCTGCCATCTTGGCTCCACCCAACTCCCTGTACTTTCACTGGCTGCCCCTTCTGCCTGGAACTTTTCCCTCCTCATCTCTGCCTCCTGGCTTACTTTAAGTCTCAACTAAAGTCCCACCTGTAAGAAACCTTTCCTAGTTCTCCTTAACTTTAATGCCTTCCCTCTAGCACTATCTCAATTTATCCTTTATGTATCTTATTTGTACATAGTTGTCTGTATGTTATCTCCCCTATTATGACTGTGAACTCCTTGAGAGCAGGGACTGGTTTTTGCCCCTTTTTGGTATCTCCAGCACCCAGCAGTACCTGGCACATAGTAGACGCTTAATAAATGCTACCTGGATTGTATCAAGCAGCACCTACCCAGGGTGTTTTCAGACTCTTCACTTGCTTTTCCTAAGAAATCTAACAAGCTATAATTAAAATCCTTCAATATGTCCCACTGGAATGAGTAGTGCATTCAGTTTTATTTTCACCTTCAAAAGGAGCTGAGGTAGGTCTTGCCACATAACCATTCACTTAGAAAGCGTTTGATGCTGAGTGTTGGGGAGTGGACAGGTGGCCTCATCACCCTCCAACACTTGTAATTATTGTCCCACAAACCTAGGACACTTTCCAATGGTTCTTTTAATATCTCAGGAACATCAGCGCAGTATTGACTGTCCATCGGTTATCACTTGTCTTACTACATGATCAGCCTGTTTCCTTTTCTGGTTATACAAATCTACAGTACCTTTTATTTTGTATTGTTTCGCTTTTTCTTTTCTATTACACCGCTTCTTGTATGAGCCATTATTCCTATTTAAACCTACCACATCTCTCCCTTTTCCTTTGGTTCACTCATTAATTTTGACAGGAATTGTGGTGTTCCATGATTCAAAGCCATATAACCGGAATATTGGTGTCTAAAAGATGGGTGTTTACAAGGAGTAGCTTGTAATCACTAGAAGCAGGCAGTTTTCCCAAATGTAATCTTCCCTACTACTTAATTCTGGGCCTAGTTCACTGTCCATCTGTAATGCCTGGCCAAGCTATTTGTACTAATACACTAAGTATACAATAAATATTTAGGTGATGAATGAGGTAGACCATCTCATCTGAAAGGGTTAGCAGTTAGTTGCAATTTCTATGTGTACTTGAAAGAAATAAAGATGTTTCTCTCAAAATATCCTGTAATTAAGAACTGACATACAGCAGAATTATTCTAAATCACTGGTTTTACCATGCACTCAAAAGAAAACCATAGGAAATGATTTTATGTAGGCTCCGGTCAATGTTGCTGACCTCGAGTATTCATTATACCTCAAAGGTTTCATATAACCAGTCATCCTAGATGGTTGTGGCAAGAAAACCTGGGGAATTGCCAATTACCATCATGCTTTCCTCCTTGGGGTTGCCTCCCATCTACTTGTATATAAAATTGTATGTAACTAGTTACTTACAGTCTCCCCTAATGTAACATGAGTTCCTTGAGGACAAGGATTATTTTTGCCTTTTTTTCTAACCCCTGCTTAATACTTTTTGATCTCTGTAATTCCTTTGCAAACTTTGGTTAGTTATGAGAGACATAAATAAGATATGCAGGGATGAGTTAAGAGACAACATGGAAGGCAACAGAAAGTACGCTAATCTGGTCAAAGGACCTGGGTTCAAATCTTAGACTTTGTGACTCTGGACAAGTTAGTTAACGTCTCTAGTCCTCGGTTTGCTCATCTGTAAAATGATAGCCCCTTTAGATGGCCCCTAAAGTCCCAACCAGTTCTAAATCTAGGATCCTAAGTTATTGGCTCATCATCTTTAGCAAATGTATTATTCATTTTCAACCAAATTCATTACATTGCTAAATCAGGTTACGTCAAAAAAAAAATAGTTGGTTTGGTCATCTGGAGAGTGAAAAGGCAACAGATGAACGACCTGAATATCTGATAGCTCAAAGATATTAAAAGAAGACAGCAAGACCTCAGAATATTAGGTGCTTCTCCTCTGAAGGATTTTTATGAAGAGGTAAGGATGAGAGTCACAGGATAAAAGCAGCAGAAAGAATAAAACTCAAATTGTTGGCCAGAGTACCCACTACTATGAAATCATGGATGCCATGTACCAAAGCTAAATCATGAAACTAAAATCTACTAGCATTAGTATTAACACAAAGAAGGGATTCTGTCGGTTTAATTTACTTTATCAGGTTTGGAAACCAGTAGTAAACATGATCTGGCTACAAAGATCAGATTTGTTTAATCTTTTGCTTTACCCAAAGAAATTCTCATGACCTTATTTTGTTTGCAAATACATACTGAGAACTGAACTTAAGTAACGATCACAAAAGAAAAGCACACAATCAGGATCTAATTTATCTTAACTCTTTATTGTTTCAAATGGAAAGACATGAAACAATACGCTGCTACATGGGAAGTAACAAATAGGTTTTCATTTCTGGAAGATCTTACCATAAAAGAACATCAGTTGTGGACTTCAAAATTGTTTTTAAAAAGAAATTCAATGGACAGAAAACCTAAGTTCTTAGAATTATAAATTTTCTAAAACTTATGCCACAGAATTTTTGCCTCTGAAAGACAATGTTGCCTGGAAATCTTTTCATTAGCTCTTCATTTCAAAAGCTTTTTTATTATTCAATTTTCTCCTTCCTTCCTTCCCCTCCACTACCCATTGAGAAGGCAAGAAAACTGCAACCCATTGCCAATATATAGTCATGTAAAACAAATTTCAACATTAGCTATGTCCAAAAATAAATTTGCTTCAATCTGTATTTTGAGTCCACTGCTTCTCTTATCTGAAGGCAGACAGCATATTTCATCATGAGTCCTCTGGAATTGTGGTTGGTCTTCGTGTTGATAGAGTTACTGAGTCTTTCACGATATTTGTTATTTTAAATTGTTCTCCTGCCTAATTTCTCAGTTCACTTTGCACCAGTTTAAACAAATATTCTCAGGGTTTTTTTTAAAATCATCCCTTTCTTCCCCCTTCATTTTTTTTACAACACAAAAGTACATCACATTCATAACACCGTAATTTGTTCAGGCATTCTCCAATTGATGGGCATCCCCTGAATTTCCAATTCTTTGTCACCACAAAGGGAGCTACTATAAATAATTTGTATATCTGGGTCTTTTTCCTCTTTCTTTGATCTATTTGGTGTTTAAAAGCTTTTGGGGAAGAGCTCCAAATTGTTTTCCAGAATTGCTAGACTATTTCACAGCTCCACCAAGAGTGCATTAATGTACCTCTTTTCCCACATACCCTCCAAGGTTTGTCATTTTCCTTTCCTGTCATCTTAAGCCAACCTGATGGGTGTGAGGTAGTAACCTCGAAATTGTTTTAATTTTCATTTCTCTATCAGTGATGTCTATTTTTATATGGCCACTGGTAGCATGGATTTCTTCCCTCTGAGAACTGTCTATTCATATCCTTTGATAATTTATTAATTAGGAAATGGCTCTTATTCATACAAATTTGGCTCAGTTTCCTATATAATCTAGAAATGAGACCTTTACCAAACGATGTAGATTTTTTTTTCCCCATTTCTTGCTTTTCTTCTAATTTTAGCTGCACTGGTTTTGTTTGTGGAAAAGCTATTTAATTTTATGTAATCAAAATTAACCCTTCTACCCCTTATGAGCCTCTTGAACCTCTCTCTTTGATCATGAACATTTCCCCATCCATAGATTCAAAAGGTAATTTCTTCCACATTTCACTATTTTGCTTATGATAGCATCTGTCTAAATCATGTACCATTTTGAGCTTATTTTGGTATACAGTATGAAATGCTGGTCTACTCTATACCTAGTTTCTGCCAGACTGTTTTCCAGTTTCCCTAACATTTTTTTGTCAAATAATGAGTTCTTGCCCCAGAAGTTAGGATCTTTGGGTTTGTCAAACACTAGGTTACTGTGCTCATTTGCTTCTGTATACACAATAGTTTTTCACATTTAAAGTTCCTTGAAACTTTAACTCCAAGCACTAAAAAACAAAAATGATTTTTCTGAATCTTTTCATGTTTATTGAAACACTAGTATACAACACTAGTGTATGATTTTTTTTGCACATTCAGTACCTCAAATGCAAAATTATTTTAACCTAAGTTAAAATAGAATATGTGGAAAACAATGGAATTTCAGTATAAGTTTCTGAAAGCAAAGATTGAAATTAATCTTTCCAATTTCATATTTCAGTCTATTATTACTCTGGATGTTCATGTTCTTGTCCTGGAATTAGCCATCGAATACTTTCGGTCCGAACAGTAGCATACATAATAAAACTAACTAAAAAGAATAAGGAAAATACAAGCAACCAATCCACACTTTTCACCAAAGTGCTGGGAAGAGGGCCTATCTGGTCATCTTCAGTCACTACCACATCATTCTTGGCTTCAATCCCTGAAAACAAAATCAATGAGTCAGTATCTGATAGATGAAAAAAAAAAATGCCTACAACTGAACTTTACCAAGGATTTCAGTAGGACACACAAAATAGAAGGCTAGCTTTAAAAAAGGACAGAATTCACACCAAATTCCCTCTCCTGTTTCTGTGGTTCTTAAAACTTCCATTAGAGTAACTTGGCCTTTCTCTCCACCACGTAATTAATGAATGACTCAATGCATGAATATTCAACTTCTCACAGCTAAAAATACCATTTTCTTTGCTTTTTCAACAAATATACTAGACTTTAAAAAAAAAAATTTGCCAGAGTTTACTTATATTCCATTTCAGTAGTATCACTATGATAGTAGAGAGTAAAATTTCCAGAGTCTGCACACTTTTCATCTGTACTCCTAAGCATAACTAAGAATATCAGGGATATTGTGAAGGAAAGATTTCTGTATTGGGGGAAGGTCAAATTAGCTGATCTCTAAGGTACCCATGAATGAAGCAATGAAAAAGCATTTATCAAGGATTTACTATGTGCAAAACAACGCGCTGGGGAGATAAAGAGAAAAAGCAAGAGAGTACCTGCTCACAAGGAGCTCATATTCTAATGGAAGAAACAACACATAGAGTTCAGCTAGCAGTCAGAAGGATCCTTTGTAGCAGCAAAAGTGGATGGTAATGCCTGTTCATTAATGTCATTTCCACTGATAATGTTTCTAATGCTGAACCACGTGACAGTGCCAAGACTGAAAAAACTTTATTTCCCAAGTCTTCCAACAGTTGTGGCTGATGGGGAGGAAGGGGCTGCAGCACATAGAAAAGCCTTCCCCAAGACACACCTTCACTGAGGTTACTTCCCTGGCTTTGGGGGCTGGGCTAGAAAATCTGGACTAATGGTCTTGGGGGTGCTGCCATTCCTGGCCTCCTGAGCAAATGGTCAGAAGTTGGTGTTGGTGGCAAGGAAAGTGGGCCCCTTCTTCACAAAGACTGGTCCCCTCAGTAAGTGTTATCAGCGCTGAACTGGAAGCAAGAATGGTGTTCCAAAGTTCTGGGTTCTTGGACTACCTCCACTGGAGTCTGAGAAGAGGTAGTAGTAGAGATGGTAACCAGAGTTTGACTTGCTGGCGTATGCTGTCTCCTCAGGGTAGCTTGCAGCTTCAGCTAGACTAGCTTGCCTACCCCAAAGAATTATCTAATCTCACATTTATGTTCTAAGTGTTTTCAAACCTTTGAACAACATGTACACATTTTTCTTTTCCAGTTAAGCCCAAAAGTCAGGCTCTAGTATTAGTCTGCAAAATATTAAAAAAGCCTACAAATACACATTCTAATTCCAAAAAGGCAAAACTCAGACCTTCATTCTTCAGTCAGACATACAAAGCTCCAAGAATTTAACATGTATTCTTTTCAGAAAGAACTGAGGGGAATCAATGCGATGATCAACCATAATTCCAGAGGATCAGCAATGAAAAAGTCCAGAGGGGTATTGGACTAATGTGCAGAATGAGATACACCTCTTTGCATATGGTCAATACAGGTACTGGTTTTGCTGACTGTGCTTATTTATTACCAGGGTTTTGTTTTCTTTCCTTCACCCCTTGGGGGAAGGAGACAGGGGAAAGGAGCAGCAGAAATATTTAATAACTGAATAAAAAATTTTAAGAATTAGGGGCTTTGTGGGAAATGGAGGAATTAAAATTTTCATTTGGCAGGGGTCAAGGAATCAGGACACTTTTCCTAAGCGCAAAATTATTGAAATTTGTATGCCAAAACTTTGAAGGTCAGGTACAAAAATGAGTCCCTGGCATAATACATATAAAACATATGATACAATGTCAAACATAATCATACTGATGCTTATTAGGAGGTTTATGACATTCCTGCTAATAAAAAATGTTTTAATTTTTTCAATAAATTAATCTCCCAGTTATGAAAGATTTAAGGTTCCTCCTCTTTGTTTTAAAGCTATGATCCTCTCAGTAAACTTGTCTTCATCCTGGATCAGTTCACTTTCCATCTTCTGGCCACGACAGAACCCTGACAATACTCTCTACGGGACACTGTTCCTTTTCTTACGCTTCTCTCACTTGCTGCTGACCATTTTCTCCTCACCCTCTCAGTTCTCCACCCTTATAATCATGTTTCCACACAAGCTATTCTCCAAAATATAAATGGTCAAAGGATATGAACAGAAAGTTTTCAAAGGAAGAAACCTGAACTATCAAAAAATATATGAAAAGATGCTGCAAATCATAGAGAAGTGCAAACTAAAGCAACTCTAAGGTTCCATCTCACCCACCAGATTGACAGAGATAACAAATGTGCAGGGGAAACCGGATATTCATGAATACTGCTGGTAGAGCTGAGATTTGGTCTACGCATTCAGGAAAGCAATTTGCAACTATGCCTCAAAAGTCACTAACTTGCATACACTGACCCAGGAATATCACTATTTAGGCCTACACCCCAAAGAGATCAAAGAAAGAGGAAAAGGACCTTTGTGTACAAAAATATCTAAAGTAGCTCTGTTTGTAGTGGCAAGAAACCAGAAACCAAGAGGGTACCTATCAACTCAGTAATGATTGAACAAATTATGGTATATGAATATAATGGAATATTATTATGCCTTAAGAAATTACTAAAGAGTTTCAGAGAAACCTGGGAAGACCTATATGAACTAATACAACTGAAGTAAGCAGAGTCATGAAAATAATTTATTCATATAATAACGCAGTAAATACAAACATCTCTGAAAGGCTTGAGAACTATGATTAGTGCAATGACCAGCCATGATTTCAGAGAACAGATGATTATCTCTGCTACTCACCTTCTAACAGGGGATGGATTTAAGTACCAGAATAAGACACACATTTTTGGATATGGACAATGTAGAAATTCATTTTGTTCAACTATGCATATTTATTACAAGGGTATTTTTTTTTCCTTTAAATGTAGATGAGAAAGATACAAACAGGATCTTCCTCCCTCCCCCTCAAAAAATGAGATTTTAGAGAAGACCAGAAGGAATCACAAACATGTGATACAGCTGTGAAAGTTACATGCTGAATCTATTTTTTTATTTACTTTCTATTTAAACTATTTTTTTTCTCTTTCCTTTTTAAATCTTTATTACGAGGGGATGTTCGGGGTGGGGAGGAGACATAATGGAGATTATTGTGATGTAATATCAAAAGGCATCAATAAAAATAGAAGAAAAAATTTTAAATCTGGTTTCCAACCTAAAAGGCCACCGTAAAAATAACTCCTTTGACAAGCATTTTTAAAGTGTTCATTATGTACCAGGAACTGTACTTGGCAATGAAAATAAAAGGCAAAAGGTAAAATAGCCCCTGGTATAGAGCATGAAAAGGTAGAGTAAATTCAACAAATGTCTCAATAAAATTCCCCAAACTGAATCAACATACACTTTAATATTTGGTGACTTCAATATAAAGTTAAGGATAGGAGTAGATGGCAAAAAAAAACCCATGAAGGAGTATATGATACAAAAAAATTTGAGAGTGGCCAAAGGCTTGTAAACAATGTAGAAGCCTCACACCTATATATCATGAATGTTTTCTTCAAGAAGAGAAGTAGTACACAATTAACAACAATATTGTACGATGATTAACTGTGAGTGACTTAGCTATTCTCAGCAACACAATTCAAGACAGTTCTGAAGGGCTCATGGGGAAAAATGTTCTCCATCCCCAAAGAAAGAACTGCTAAGAGTCTGAAGGCAGAGCACACTTTTTTTACTTTCTCTATTTTTCTAAGACCTCCTCCTGCCCTGGTGCACGGCCCGGGTGCTAGAGTGCCCCGATCCAACGTGTCCCACTCTCTACAAACCTCTATCTCCCTACGCCAAGCCAGGATATATGCTCTGGGACTTTTTCTGGATTTCCCCCATCAGGATTCAGTCTAGTACATTTTCCAGATGTGTTTGGAAGAGTTAAATCGAGGGGAGTTCAGTCGTACCGCTTCCTACTATTCCACCACTTCGGTCCCATCTCCATCTGTAAGCTTTAAAAGCTTAAAACTGAACTAAAATTTTTGGGACACCCTCTTTAAACGATCATGCACAGGCACCGAAGTTTAGTAAGTGAACGCTGCTCTCGGATATGGGCGCTCTGTATTAGATCCGTATCCCCAGGACTCGGGAGGTGCCCAAAATAACAAGGCATTTGAAAAAAAATGTTTGAGGGATTTAAAAACTAAACATTTAAGAGAAATAACTCAACAAAGCTACAAGTCATCATTTATCTAGAACACACTGTTCTTACACACCTGTCTGATTAAAAATGAAGGCTTTTAGCGCTTCCAGCGTCCGATCCGTATGGTTAAATCTCGCCATCGGTTTAGCTCCTTGGAATAACAAGATGTTGGGAACAGCCACGGTGCCAAATCTGGTAGACAGACTTTAAAAAAAGGAATGGATCACAAACATGAGTAAGTAACAATAAGTAACAAATATGAATACAATCTCAAGCGTTTGAGTGCAGCGGCATCAAACTCACATAGAAATGGGAGCCACAAAAGCCTACATTAGGATCTCGACAGGTTCATACTGACTTTTACTGTATTTCCATTTATTTTGTTAAGTATTTCCCAATTAAATTTTAATCTGAGGCCACACTCAGGAGTGTTGTGGGCCACATGTGTGAGACTTCTGGGTAACGGACAGCGGGTCATTCTTGGCATAAGGAAGTCCTATCTCTGACACATATTAGTTGTGTGACAATTAGACCGTAAGCTCCTTGAGGGCAGAAACGTTTTTCCTTTCTCTGTATACTCAACCTTAACATAGCACCTTGGAACATAGTAGTCATTGCTGTTGACTTGCTGACTCGACTACGAGCAAACTACAAAATAATTGTTAATCTTTGTGGGCTGGAGGGACCTTTCCCACCTGGAATTCCCTACAAAAATGAAATCACAGGTCCAGACCTACCTTCACCCCCCCCCCCAAAAAATAAGCAAAATTAGTTTCCTCTGACCAAAAGAAATTTATGCCATTCAGTTTATAAATTTATAGGCTCTTTAAGGCATCAGCTAGTATCATATACATGCCAACATATACTCATCACCAAACTCATCATCGTACCATCTTAACTGCTGAAGCCTTCAGTTATAAGGATTAATCCTTGTAGAAAATGTTTTTTATTTAAGAATTCAGTAACTACACGCAATTAGCAATGTACTAAACAGTATGGAACGTCAAATTCTTTGCAGAGCAATGCCTTAGAGCAGGGCTGTCCAACCTCGGTTTTTATTGAAACAACAGACAACATATTTTGATTTGCCATTTTAGTGAGAGCTCTGCGGTAGCTCAGCTTCCTTGGCTTCATTTACTAAAGCATTTATGTAAATTTCTATGCTTGCTGGCGGGCCACTGAAATCACACTACGGGGCACATTTTGGACAGCCCTGTCTTAGAGCTTAGACATGTAATTTTCCCAAGTATCATAACGCCATACTTTCACTTCCTCATCTGTAAAATGGGGAGATTAGACTAGATCAGTGGTGTCAGACTCAATTAGAAACAGATTCCCGCAGGCTATACATTCAGAAAACCACAAACTAACATCATTTATGTTTTATTGTATTTTTATTTTTTGTTAAATATTTCCCAATTATATTTTTATCTAATTCAGGCCTCACTTGGCAGTTTTGCTGACCATGTGACACCTCTGAGCTAGATGACCAGTAAAGTCCCTTCCAACTCTTAAATCTATGAGTTGCAGAATCAAATTTTCTGACATGTTCCCTGATCCCCATCATTAAGCATTTTGTTTTCTATCTCTCTCATGTATTTCTCTTGTATTGCTGCATATTATCTTATCTCTATTTTTCTTATTCACGTAGTAGAAAAAGAAATCCACAAAGGCAAGGAATATGTCTTATCTAAATTTTACATCCCCTAATCCTAGCACAGCGCACTGATAAACAGTAAGCATTTAATATTTGCAAATACATTGTTAAAGATTTATTTGCACATATAAAGAAGTAATGCAAACAGATTTTTTAAAAGTTTCATCTTTTAAAGTCAAATACTCAAACTGCATTTTTGTTTATTCTATTATTTAAGGATCCCCTTCTTCAGTCACAGTATAACATAATCAGCCCAAGCAGAATAATAACGCATTCAGAACTAGTACAGTACAAACTGGTAAGGTTTTATTGTACCTTCAAAATGCTTTATCATCACAGAGCTTAAAGACCTGGATTTCAAAGCACTTTGCAAAACTTAAAGAGCTATATAAACGTGAGTTATCATCCCTGTGAAAGGTAGTATACTATAGTGGATAGAAAAGCAGCCTGTAAGTCAGGAAGACCTGGATTTAAGACTAGTCTGGTTACGTAACCCTAGCTAAATAAGTCATCAACTTCTCAGGGTCTGCAGGCAGTTTGAGTTACAGAACAGGTGCTGATTTCTATGCTAGAAGAATTTTCCTCATCAAGAAGTTCCCTATACTTTTTTAAAAAAAATCATTAATTTAGGGAAAAGACATTAATATTTGAACAAGTTTATTAGTCAAAAATTCAATGAATATTAGGTGCAGTTTGAATATTTTTTGAAAAATCAAAACAATATAAAATAAAGCTGAAACACCATTGGGGTAGAAAGATCAGAATTAAAAATAATCTATGTAAAAACCTACTGAGTAAACAAATATTTTATTAGATATACCTACCTATAGTATGTAAATGTTAACATATTCTTAGCTTAAATTTTTCAAACATGAGAGATGTCACATTTCTAATTATTTCTTAAATTCAGGCCTTGAAGGAACTTAGGAGGGTAACATACAAATGAGAAATTACAGCTTTAAAAGACTTCAGAAAAAGATTAACCTCTCTTAATAAACCATTTCAATATTTAACAGTCTTCAGTATTACTACCTCAGAGTCAATTTGACCTAGGTTCAAATCCCACCTCTGACAATACTGCAACCCTGAGAAAATATTTTAATTTCACTTGCTCCAGGCAACTCTCTAAGGCTCTGAGTTACTGATCTGCTTTGGTGGACAGTATTCTTCAACCAGAAGTTTCCTTATACCAGTTAATTCACAAGTCCACACCAAAATGTATAAACTGATTCCCCACTATATTTATCTTATGCTGGAACTTATACCCATTTCTTCTTTCTCTATCCTTAATCAGTTAATATCCTATATGTAATCATTATAACCAAATTTTTTTGGGAAGGAGGGGTGCAATGGTGAAGTATGAGATCTCTTATCTATAGCTTCTACTACTGTTGGACAGTCTGGAAATTGCCTGAGACACTGAAAGGTGGAAAAAGCTTGCCCAGAATCAAAGAGCAAGTCAGAGGCAGGACTTAAACCTAGGTCTTCCTAACTACAAAGCCTGTTCTCTGTCACTAAAAGCAGTCTTTCACAATCAACTTAATTCATCAACTATAAAAAGCACTTGATAAAAAGGTACCTGCTATGCTGAGAAGCATCCAATGCCAAAAAATGAAGAGATGGAAATGCTCGTGGTAAAGAATTAAAATGTGGAGCCAGACTGGCAGAAAAGCGACACCAAGGGGTATAAAATAATACTAATGTACAATCACTACTGTTTGGGTTTAAAAATTCCATCAGGTCCTGCGACAAGAGAAAACATATGTATTAAGGATTTGGTAAAAAGGCTCTGTTGTAGGGGGCAAATGATACAAATACCTTCCTTTTAAGCCTTCTTGACACTCTCCTTTACCAATACAGTTATTCTGGAATTTTGCATAAACCCAACAATATCTATTTCCAGAGGACATGGCCATATATGCATTTACTTTCAGATTACATCATCCTAACCACCATAATTAATGTTCACCTTATCAATTCTCAGAATCAAGATATTGTCTTAGCAGTTGATCTGAGCTATTGTGGGTGAAGATGGTGATCATCTTATGAATGATTGATTCTTTCAATGGAAGTTTAGGTCAGTCCAGGAGCCCTGTAATCATTCACATAAGACACAATGAAATTCTCAAATCCCATCAGTGTCCACTTGGCACTATTCTCCCTTGGCCACTAAAGACGAGAGTCAGCAAACAAAAATGAATTTCTCCTTGTCATGAAGCAGGTAGAGTATGGTATCATAACTGACCCCGATAGTGGAAAATAGAATCCTTGTGTTCTCCGATTCACCTTTACATTAGGAAAACAGCCTTCAGAATCTAAGTTTACTTCAATACATGCAGCTCTTAACTTTTTAAAAAATATCAAAATAACAAAATTCTTATATAAACTACCAGCTGACTTTCTCTGTAGAATTATAATCTTTCATATATTTAGCCTCACCAGTAAGTTATGCATGTTCTAAACAATTATCTTAGAAAATCTTACTCACCACTATGAACTAAATATTGGTTCTGATACCCTGTGAGAAGTAAAAAACTCCTTGTAGTTTTATATAGCTACGGCATATTTAGATATTATTCCCCCAGGGACTAAGTTGCACAGAACAATGTGCCGTGTAAAAATGTAAAGAATTCAGGCCTTCACTAAAGACATTTTCTTATGCCTTGTTGTGATATGGAGGTGAATCTCTCTGTGCTCAACCTCTGGCAGATCCTACACCAGACTAAAAATGCTTCAAATACTGAATCAATGATGAACTATGTATCTGTACAGCTGATACAGAAAGGCTCATCACTAGAAGGCTGGCTATCAGATAATTAAAGTGACTAGATTCAGAGAACAGGGGATTTCTTTGGTGTGTTCTCTTCATTTAACTATTACCCACTGTCATAATTCAGACTCAATTGAGATGCTTCAATTCCTTCTTCTTTGTATGTGCACAGGTGCAGTTAGCAGACACTCACTATACTCAGAAGTAAAGAATAAAGCATATTCTTCAAGAGTACAAGTCAATAAAAAGAGTACGGGGGAGGGGGAGCACAACAAACGTCAGAATGCTACGCTGCTTACCTGTGAAACATTTAGAATTTGCAAAGTGAAACTTTCTAAGCCAGTAACGTTTCTCTCCTCACAATTCACCTTTGGGGTTTTTACACTCTCTGTACTGTTAGAGTCCTCTTTAGGTGGTGGACTTGTGGGCACAGCTTCCAGAACCACGTTATAGTCTTCTCCCTTATCGGGAACGCTTGCTCCAGGTGTAATCAGAGAAAAAAGGCTCTCTCCGATATTGCACTTAGAGCCTTCAGCTCCAGCATCACAACTGCCAGTCCTGAGGTCTGAGATGCGCCTGTCTTTCGCCTCTCCTGGAATCGAAGACATTAAATGATCACCATTTCCCTCACTTCCCAGGGGTGCATAAGCTATTTCGCCAGTGTTGTACTGTTCTGTCTGCCCAAGTTCACGTTCTTCATGGACAGCATCTGGACTGAGAGGTAGTTCAGTTTTAGTGTGTCTCTGCTGTTCAGACAATGAGCCTTCACCTTCCTCTGCAACAACAGCAAAAAAAAAAAAAGTGTATCTGTAATGAAAATGTAATTCAAAATAAGTGAAAGTCCATATATATTAATATTTGTCATAGTGGATAGAGTGCTAGACTGGGAGTCATGGAGACCTGAGCTCAAATCTGCTCAGACACTTACTAGCTGTGGAACCCTGAGCAAGTCATTCAACCTATCTCACTGTGTTTCCTCATCTATACAACGGAGATAACAGCACCTACATCAAAGGGGTGTTTTACGGATCAAAGGAGATAATATGTGTAAAGCATTCTGCAAAACATAAAACACTATGTGAATGTTACTTATTACTATCATTCTTATTGTTTGGAACGTTCTTCAATATACCTTTAGTAGGAAATGAAATCTCACTGTACTAAATAAGGAAAGTACTGCCTCCACTAAGTTATCCTAAGAACTATTGGCCCCTTCAAGGCAGCAGAAAAAAAATTAAAATGTGTATGTCATTTTGAATTTCCTGCTTCTTGTTTAGAGGACATTTCATTATCCAGTTAGAAAAAATACCGTTACTTAATACTTCATTATCAGTTTTTAATTACATTTTTAATAGATGAAATGAAGACCAATTAAAGCACTACATTTCACAAAAACATTTTCAAATACAGTATTGTTTGATCCTCTCAAAAACCTTGTGAAGGAGGCAGGGCAGTAAATATTATTTCCATTTGAAAGTGAAAAGTTAGTTGAGTGTAGGACATTGGACAAATGGGAGATTCATGCTGTAGTTCTAAGACTAACTTGGTGTGTGATGTTTGGACAAGGTGGACAAGCCTCTGGGCTTCAATCTTCTCATCCATAAAATGAGCCCTGATGTTTTACATGAAAGCTGATCACCCGGGGGTTGTATAATAAGTAGAAGAGTTATGCCTGGAACCCAACTCTTTGACTACTGGTCCAATGCACTTTCCATTCTAGGATCACAGATCTGGGACTTGAAAGGGACTCAGATAAGGAAACTGAGACTAAGGGTTGTTAAGGGACTTGTCCAAGATTACACAGTGATGCACACCAGAGACTGAATTTGAACCCAAGTCCTTGGTACCATCTGCCTTTTAGAACAATAACTATGTGAAAATACAGTTTTGACCATGAACTTTAGCCTCTTTCAAAGGTCTCATGGAGGGAAATTCTCTTGAGGCCTCACCTTCCTTGTTCCTGCCCTTTTTACCATATCTTACTTAGCTATGCTCAAGCTGCCCAGAGCCCTTCCCAGACAGTAGTACTGAAGCATTCCCATCTTTTCTCTAATGTGACCAGCCTATCAGTTCAGTGGTATCAGGTAGGCACTAGGGGGGAAAAGGCCACAAAGAACTACTAATGTTATGTCTGACTGGAAGCCTCCCGGAGATAGCTGTATTTAAAAAGATAGAACCTAGATCTCTAATCAGTAAAATTTTAGGCAATAAATCTTAAAAATTAGTAGTTGATAACTGGCAGCAGGAATATGGAACAAGGTCCAAAGATGACAGTTGCTCCTCCTGTCAATAATTTAAAGACTTATGTTATATTCTCTAATTATTCTTATATCTCATAAACTCAAAGGCAAAGGCCAAGTTTTCTTTCCCATCCCACAAACACATAGGACCTAATCCAAAATATACAGTATGGCAGAACACTGAGAGTCGGAAAGGACCTCCAGTGTCCTCTAGCTCAGCCAGCATCTAAGATATCCTCTACCACAGAGGTGTTAAAACTTGAGGTGACAGGGATTAAAATGTAATTGGGAAATGAAAACAAAAATGTAGTACAACACAGATGATGTTAGTTTGTGGAAACTACACAACAACAACACAGATGATGTTAGTCCATATGCAGCCCACAAAGATCCATTTCTGTTTGAGTTTGATACCACTGCCTTGCAACGCCCCTGACATCCCACTTTCCATTTGAAAACACCCGGTGATGGCGAGTATTGCCGCTGTGATTGCTCTTCAGGTACTATGGTTATTGCCGTCAGTGGTTTTCCAGCTGTTATTGCTCTTCGGACACTTTTTTCAGTCCTGCCCCACTCTTCATGACCCATTTAGAGTCTTCTCAGCAAAGACACTGGAGTGATCTGCCATTTCCTTCTCCAACTCATTTCACAGATGAAGAAACTAAGGCAAATAGGGTTAAGTGACTTGCCCAGGGTCACACGACTAATAAGTGTCTGAGGAAGAATCTGAAACCAGCTCTGACTATAGGCCCAGTTCTCCATCTACTGAGCCATCTAGCTGTCCCAGTGAATATCTACTACTCTCCAAAGCATGCTAAGTAGGTAGTTTTAATTGTTAAGACATCATACTTAAACCAAACCCAATTGACCTCTGCAAATTCTAACTGGTTCTGGTTCTGCCCTCTGGGTCCTAGTCCCTCTACTGAGGATAGTCCTTCGAATCCTCAAATACAGTTAACAAGTTTCGCTTCAGTCTTGTTTTCTCTAACTAAACAGCAGTAGTTATTTCAAAGGGAATGAACTCCAGTCCTCTTTCCATCCAGATCACTCTCTTACGGGCAAAGCTGCAGTTTGTCCTTCCTAAAATCTGGTGCTCAGTTAGGAACAAAATATTCCAGATGTGGTCAGACTGGGTCAAGGCATAAAGAAACTATCACCCCACATGGTTGACTCACTGTAAAATTGTAGTCAAGGCCAATCTTTCCCAAAAACTGCTATCTAGTTAAACCTCCCACTTACTATGCTTAAATTGATTATTTAAACTCAATTATACATCACATTCAATTAAAACATAAACTCCCTAGTATTGCCTGTTTGCAAAAAAAAAAGCCTTAAAATTAGGTTAACTCTAACTTCTGCTATAATACTTGTTTTGTCCTAAATCCAACTTTACCTTTTTCATATATGAAGGATCCCAGATGTCATCAGTGTGGAAGCTCAACCAACACAGATGAACCCCCTCCATGCTTTAGGGCACTGTCTAGACCTCATGATTTGCTGTGGCTGAACAGTCCTGCTGCGGTCACCCTTCTGGTGACCTCACCAAGCTGAACAAGGCTGATCCCCAGTGACAAATACACAGAGTCTCACCCTAGGTTCCTTTACATTAATGGAGCACCAAAAAACTTCACTTGGGGAGGCGAAGGGAAACCGACAAAACAGTGCTAAGTTTCACAGCGTCTACACATAAAGTCCCACCCCTGGTACTATTTCCCAGGACTCCAATGGTTAAAAATAAAATTCCAAATTGCGTTCTGGTAAGAACTTAAACCCGGGATCAGAGCAGCAGATTTTCTGGGAGCATCTCAGGCTACCTAAATTCCCACTGGAGAGCTGTGTACCACAAATAAGCGGCTCTACAGTTCTGAACCATAAACTGTTTTTGCACTGGCAGGAAATAAACTCTGGCTCTCCAAGGCCTGGCATTCCGGCGGCGCCCTGTGGGGAGGGACAAGGATACCAAGGAATTGTGCGTATCGTGCCCTGGTTATTTACAGCGATTCTTATTTGATCGTTAGCCCTGCCGAATGTTTTCACACCAAGAGACGTCACGGGGCACGGGGGAGAAAGGCCTGACGCTGGGGTCCGGAACACCTCGAGATCAAGTCCTGCCTCTGTCACAGGTCACTGGTGGCCACGAGCACGTCCTGTCACCTCTCGCAGCCTCCAAAACAAGTTAGCAATCTGCAGAGGTGCAGGAGGCAATCACCCGCACCAGCGGAGGGAGCTTCTGTCGGACTCCCAACCCAGTACTCCGCACCCCGCGCTGTGCCCAGATGGGAAAGCCCGGAGGGATGAGGATGCGCTGTAGGAGAGCAAGGTCCAGGGCTTAAACCCGGCCTTGGACGGGCCACATGGAGAGGCCATCAGGGCCGGGCGACGGCGGCTCCTTTCCGGCTCTAAACCCTAAGACCCTCTCCTCAAACGCCGCTCGGCCCGACAGTGCCGTGGAAACAACAAACCCTGCGGCTGTGTCCGCGCTTCTAAACCGGCGGGTCGGCTCAATCAGCGGCGAGTCAGGAGAAGCCCACCCCCACCTTCCGCACCGGCCCCTCCTCCTCTCGCTCCGGCAGGCGCTCAGGCGGAGGGGGGGCCCTAGAGCCCTCGGGACATCTGGAGAAACGGAGGTCGGCGGAAGTGCCCCCAGCAAGCTCTGCCCCGGACTTTCCCCCCGCCGCCCGCGGACCCCTGCCCGGAAACTAGGCGTCACGGGAGCACAGAGCCCGGGGCCCGCAGACAAACATCTCATCCCCAGCCTCCGCCCGGCTCCCCGTCGGGACTCACCAACCAGGGCGCGGGTCGCGGGCCCCAGAGCCCCCAGCAACAGGGGCCACCACAGGAGCCGCATAGCGGCGGCGAGGCGCAGGCGCCGCCACCACCACCACCACCGCCCAGGGCGCAGGCGCGGCTGCGTCATCGGCTCGAAGCCCGAGCTCGCTCTCCGGCCGCCGGAAGCGGCGAGCGAGAGGCGGGACTGTCCGGGCAAGCGGCCATCTTGGAACCGTCCAGCCGCGACCCCCAGCCGCCATCTTGGGTGTGGTGAAGGGGGCGGAGGGAGGTTCCCGCCGGGATGGAAAGGAAAGGCATTCATTTAGCATGCTCTTGGCTTGTGAACCAGATGAAGCCGGTGGTTTTGGCTCAACGCCTGTTATGATGGAAGCACAAGCCCAGTGGCCCCTTCTAGTGCTGCCTGCGGCCTCGGCCGCGGGGAGGCGCGTGGTGCGCTGCCAAGAGCCCTGCTCCAAATGTAAAGCACTTACTCCCCTTTAGTTTAGCCGCAGGGAGGGAGACCAAACTGCCCCCACCACGGTCACCACCTCCACCGGGGGCCTGAACCCCAGAGCCCGGGGACAGCGGGCAGTGTCCACCAGCAAGGGGGCTCCTGTGGGGAAGGGGCCGCCCGGTCCAGGCGAGCCCTCCGAGGCAAATCGTGACCCCTACCTCCCCTCAGCCTTTCTAGGCCCAAGTCCCTGACACCGTCAGATGGTTCGATGTGATTGGTCAACGGCAAAAACATCAAGGACGCAGCATGGCGCCCCCCCCCCCCCAACGTGCGCTGGAGAGCAGGGGTCCTAGCTAAGGCCTTTACGGAGTGAGGGCCCACAAGATGCTTCATCGGTATTCATTCACTGATGGCGGCTGTCCAATCCCCTACTCCGAGGAGGTCGCCCGTCTGGTCACTGCGGCCTAGTAAGCGCCTATCATGTGCTAAGGACCGGCCTTCAAGGTGAGGGCAGCTCACCAAGCAAACTAGGGGTGGGGGAGAGAGGACGCGCCAAGGTCGGGAGAGCCCAGGGATCCAGCTGAGGATCCCTAGGTTGGTCCAGAAAAACCCCACAGCGGGTTCAAGTCAGGAAGGACCGTGTCGCAAAGGTTCTTCATGGCCTGGGGAAAGTCGAGGTAAGAAAAGCTAAGACAACAGAGACAGCGAAGCAGCTTTAGAGGCTTCACTCTGGAAAGAAATAGATGATAAAGTCAAAATTTAAAAAACCATGAACTGAAAGAACACAGACTGGCCTGCCAAACAACGCAAGACCAAGACTTAGAATACACGTCACATTGTCGGCAAACAAAAACCACTCCAGGAGGTCTGACCCCAATAGGGGGCACAGAACAAAAACACAAACCGATGGGAGAAGCATTGAAATGAATTCCGCTATAACGGCTAAAGAATCAAATACCGCGTTCTACCCCGAGACTGCTGTGTAGACATCTGGAGGGCGAGCAGGGCACAGCCCTTAGTGTTGGCGGTCATTGAATGACAGCTACTACCTGGACCTCTGCTATGAATCTGGCCCACTAGTGTTCACACGCGGGTGTTGTGCGGCTACTGCTCAAGACCGTACAGTGCCTAGGTCCTTAATGCAGGGAGGACATGGGAACTAGAGCTTATCAGGATTTTTATTCCAAAGCCCAGAATTTAAATAAGTGCTACATTGCTTCGTGAATTACAGCACACTTTCCTCTTACCTCTTTCACTATTCTCCATCTTAGTTCAAGTATCTTTTTTTCCATACTTGAAAATCTTACTATCCTATAGTGTCAAGGTTTAATTAAGGATCAATTAAGGAATGGAGGGCAGCTAGACGTCTCATTGGATCTCCAACACTGAGCCTGGAGTCAGGAAGACCTGAGTTCAAATTTGACCTCAGACGCTAGTTGTGTGACCCTGGGAAAGTCACTTAACCTCTGCTTTAATCACATGGTCCATGGAATCAGAGAGCTGGACTTGACTGAACATCAACAACACCGAGGACTGGAGGTTGATTTGTATTCTTCTGGACAGATACTAAAAGCTCTCAGTAACTTGTGGTTACTCATAATTCCCTTTATTTTCTCCACTGTCCCCCCTTTATGTTTGTGATAACTGTGAATTTAAACAAGGTCTGCAGTTAATTAAAGAGCCTGATTGTTATTTGTCCTTCATTCTCAAAGGGGACCATGACATCAGGGAGGTTATGCCATGACATGAAAGTGAATTGGATTTAAGTGAGGAAGGGCTGTGGAAAGTCACCAGCTTCACTTTCTCCTCCAGAGCCACCAGAGTCCAGTAGCCAGATATAGTTCAGGACCACCGGAGATGGCCCAGGATGCAATGGGGGATCTGGGCCTTTTCAAGCTAAGGTCTTTAACAGGTCTCAGTTTGACTGAGGCAACAGTGATTAAGACTTAATAAGAAATGAGGCAGAAAAAAAAGAAATGAGGCAGAGAATGGCCCCTTTACCTAGTCAAAAAGAAAAAAAGATCCAATCTGGGAGGGGAAGACCCTCAAGGTTTCTGGCCAAACAGAAACAATTGCTATTTACATTCATTCTGAGCCAATCAGGACCCAAACAATGACCAAGTAGGGCTTGGCCTGGGACCTATAGGTGGCCAATCAACACCAGAGTGATATGGGTTTAAAGCTGGTCTTTAAGAAAGAGAAAAATGGCTTTAAAAAGAATCAAAATAATAATTTACCTTTTGGGAAAAGTTAAAAAAAAAGTTTCAGGGATAAAAATTTACATTCCATTTGGGCGGAGCACCCCCAGGTAAGGGGTCCACATCCTATGTGGACAGAGGGCAGAGAAAGAAAGCAAGCAGGAAGGAAGTAGAGAAAGAGAGAGAGAGAAAAAGGAAAGAAAAAGAGAAAGAAGAAAAGAAAGATAGAAAAGGAAAGAAAGGAAAAGAAATTAAGAAAGAAAGGAAAGGAAGAAAGCTGCGTTATCTAAGTGTCCAATTCCAGTTTGGTCCCTGCTGGGCAGCTCCTTTTCTACTCAAAGAGGTTGCTGTTTGTCCTTTCTCTAAGAGGACCTTGACATCAGGGAGATGATGCCATAACATTCAAGTAAATTGGATTTAAGTGAGGGAAGACTGTGCAAAGTCACCAGCCTCACTTTCTCATCCAGAGCCATTTGAGTCCAGTGGCCAGATATAGATCAGGACAACTGGAGATGGCCCAGAATTATAAGCATTCAATAAATGCTTTTAAAAAAATACTGTAACTGTCATCAATATTTACACATTTGGCCACCAGATGGCAGAAGCATTTCCCAGGGGAAGATAGCCACAGGGCATTAAGTAGATCTGAGCACAAATTCTTTCATTATTTACACCTATCTAAAGACATTTCTGAAAAATAAACAGGTAAAGTCATGTTTTAACATTGGCTAAAATTAGATCTATGAACTATTAAAATGCTGTGTGCTGTGAGAATGTTAAACACAGGTCTGAAAAGTTTCTAAGTACTATATATAGTCTATGATTATAATTATCTGACATAAAGCTATCAACAAGGCTTCTCTTAATTGCAAGAATTAAATAATATTAGGGGAAAAGAAACAAAGAAGAATAACAAGCTCATTGATAACTATGCACCAGGCATGTGCTAGGCAACTTTTAACTGATGATGTACACAGTGAATATAGTGAATGCACAGGCACGCACACAATTGTCCTTTCATTTGTC